>NC_044028.1:14962500-15165000 GCF_900496995.4 Aquila chrysaetos chrysaetos | reverse complement strand
TGATAAGGAAACATGGAGTATAATATAGCTATTTTGGATTTATATAACATATGCATTGCAATTGGTTTTGATTTTAATTTTTTTCCCTGGATTTGTGTATTCCTATTTTGTCTTGTGATTGAAAAGCATTGATACAAAAAAGACAAGAGATTTCCTACCTAATACCAACACAGATAGTGTATGTACAGGCATTCTGCACATTATATCATAGAATCATAGAAAATCTTAAGTTGGAAAGGACCCATAAGGATCAATGAGTCCAAATCCCATATATATATATATATCTATATCTATATATATATCTGTCTTCAATATATATATCAAAGATACATATGTATCTATCTCTGTCTTTGAGCATTTAGCTGAAAGGAAGTATTTTATAAACGTAAGGTACTCTTTTTCTTGTCAGTCTTTAAAAATATATACTGTAAACAAGCTGGTGTAACATAGTCTCAGTATTCAGTGTATCTTGGTATTGTTTTAATAATATTCCACACAATAATGTCTTTCTACATGGCACACACTTCGTCATTCTTAATTTTCAGTTACTCTTTATTAGGAATTCTTACCTTAATTGTGGAAGGACCTGATTTGTTTCTGGAAGGTAGTTTATAATGTTGTTATAAAGATACTATTTCCAGTTCAAGTTTGAGATGCACAGAAAACCTGGGAGGAGTGCTTTCTTGTTTGGCTTGCTTATTTATTTATTTTTGTTGCCTGTGAGATTATCGGTACATTAGTAGAAGGAATTGTCATTGATTGATTACTGAGCCCTAATTGTTTTTTATTCCTTTTCCCTATATTAATGTTAGTGATACCAAGTTTTGATATGCACGAACACTATCACATACAGTGCAACAAAAACATTGAAACTATTGTAGCTTGTTATTGTTAGAAAAGTATTGATGATAATACTTTTTATTTTTAAAGATGTGGTTTACTTTTGATTTTATAATATAACTGCTCTTCTGTGATGCTGAAACATACTTAAACATGAAAACAGTAAATGTATTTGTGAGTCCAGTCTCATTCTGACATTTGCATATGCTATATATTTTCATCTACTCTCGGTGAGCAGTAGCGTGATGTGCCTGTATCAAGTAATGCCTTATTCTGACAATTAGCTACTGTAATAGTAGCTTTGAAAAGTGTCTTATGCTGAAACATAGGATTTTTTTTTTTTCCCCAGTATGGCTAAATATTCATTAATTTTGTGGTTTTTTGGTACTAAAGAAATTAGGTCATGTTAAACAATAGAAAGAAATGTAATTTTTGATCGAGCAGTCGAGCCAACCGTCTTGCAACTCAGACTACAAAGGCAGAATAAAACTTTGTGATCTCTAAAATGGTGTAATTTGTTGGGCATGTTGATTTTTAGACCCCAACAATTATAGATCTGTCAGGTGTTATGAAGCTAGTGCTTGTAGTCTTTACTGAATTTTATAATCTCATGCAGGGTTATGATACATAAAAAAATTAAAGTCAACATCAAGAAGATTGTCTCCAAATTAAATAGTAGCTGTTTGCATTTTTCATTTTGTTTGTATTTTTTACTAAAAGTAAACGTAACGGGGAATAAAATAATTGAAAGGGAATAATTTTGTAACAACTGCTTGAAAACCTGTAATAGGTAGAATCTCTTCCACTGTTCGTGTATGGAACAGTATTGCAATAGTACGGGTATTTTCTTCACATTTTAACTGACAGATTTGTTCGTAATACTGCCTCCAAACCATCCAAGTCTTAGCTTATCTCAGTTTGCATTCACAATGTTGACACACTTATATCAGAATCTCAGTAATGTGAAGAAGGTCCAGGATTGGTGAATGCAAATTATTTCTTTTTTTCAGTCTTCATTTGTTTTATTATGTACTTAACTCTTCTATCTAGCTATCTGTCATAATCGTACATTTTGTCGTAAAAAGAGATTCCTTATCTCTGTAGGTTGGTACTTATGATGTGTCCACACTTTTAAAGAATACTGTTTGTAATTCCTAAAGCTCTTAGAGAAGTGATTAGGGAGTCACGATTGCTCACAAATTGAGTCTTTTTTCTGCTTGACACTGATCCTGTGATAGTCTCCCCACTTAATCCTCACTAGCAATTTGCCTATAGTTGCAGCTAACAGGAGGTGATTAGAGGGGAGTTGCCCACTGCCTTTTTCCTTCTGTTGTAGTGGCATGTTAGACAGAGGCTAGTGAATCAAAGCTGTTTTCCTATTAACTCAACACCTCCTAATGCATTAGAGCCACTTTTATCTAATAACAGTGTTCAGCTTCTAGCGCTATTTTAATGTTACTTGGTATTCCTTTTAAAACATCACAATGAGCATTTTTAAAATTAGAGAACAAAAAGCATAAAGCAGAATACCCAAAGATGAAAGCAAAATAATGAAACTAGCAGGTCTCCTCTTTTATCAGCACATGCATGTAACCTGTATTAAAATTACAGAGAATTTTCTCCCTGCATCAATAGGCAAGTAGACTCCACTTTCTCTAAACATTACTGTAATTGAAATCCTGGTGACAGGTAACTGATGTAATACTTCTGAAGTGATAATGGAATATATTTACAAGTGAGAACAGCACCAATGAAAGGGTGATAATGAAGAGTTAACTTTTACAAGTCTTAGTTACAATGAAGAATAATATGAAGGGCCAGAGTGAAAATTTCTAAATATTTACTACTTTTTATTTTGTCCCACCTGTAAAACATATCAAGGATTAGTTGGCATTTATTATTTTATTGGTACGATATAGAATCTTCACAGAAGCCTGCATTCTCTGGCTTTTATTAGTTGTGTTTTAAAAACTTAACTGTTTTATACTTTACTACTTTATGGACAGAGTTCTTAATTATTTTAATTAGTTTGTTTTAAAGAAACTATAGTAATGGATTTAAAAGACATCTGTAGTGACACACAATCTGAGAAGTGTCCAACAGCAAACTGACTTGGGCTTGCTTTTTGAGGTCAGTGAATAAATGTCTTTTTTTAAGATTCACAGCATGCATCAAATACAGTGCATATATGTAATGTTTTAAACACAATTTCTTGGCTTTACAGAGTCTACCGCTGGGCTACATGTTAAGCATATGTTTATATTAGAGGGACTGTGACTAAGGTTACTGTCCAAGTTAAAATAGCTAGTTCAAGCGCAAAAATACAAAGGTGGCAGTTAACAAGGACATCTCTCTAACTGGTAGACTGGTTGAGATGCAAGGAACAAAAGAGGTGTCATCTCTAGCTATTTCACTGTTTACCTAGCAATCTCTGCTTATCATTTAAACTTCTTTATCTCCTTTCTATTCTTTAGGTTCATTTTGCCAACGTTAAAGGTATATTTCAGGAACACGTTAGTGAATATATTTTAATCTACGTGCTTTAGAGTATATAATATGAGCAAGTTACGCTTTGACATGCATTAACAATTTGAAGTAGACTGCTAAAATATAGGAAAACACATATTAGTTAGGTGTTGGCTCGCACTCAGCCAGCTCATCCCACTGAGAGACACAGAAGCCTCAAAAATGTCACCTGCAATCACAGTTCCTATTTATTTTGATCCTACAGGACAAGAACAAACAAAGTGGACAAAGTTTTCTGCTTTTAGATTGTTGAGAGATTATTTTATATGCAGTATGCACACAGACACGTATAGATAGCTAAATAAATGCATCTGTCTATCCTGAAATTGTAAAATGTGTCATAGTTTCTGATCTTGTCACAGATCTATCATGTATTTTGTCGATACATCTTCAAGCACACATCTTCTATAAAAACAATAAACATTCTTTTATTCTGTGTCAGAATGCTATTTTCAAGCTCAAGCTTTTTTTGAAGAGCAGTACAAAGTGTGGAAAAATCCTAGTGCCAGTGTTTACGCCTCTTTTCATTTGAGTGGCAAAAGCAGGATAGGGCAGTAACAATAGTCTAAATCAGGTCACTCCAAATCACTGTTCCTTATTTTTCATTTCACATATTGCTGTTGTCCTGTCTGGAGCTGTCAACTGTATGGAAAAAACATCCCTGTTATAAGGTGTGCCAGTCCAAAAAGTCTTATCTTGTGTTAAATACTTGGAAACATGCAGTTGGATCACTAGGGAATCCAAGATATAACTGAATTTTGTTATGGAACCCATTTTGCAGGAAACGTTTTGATGAGGAACTCTGTTATCCTTTAGTCCTTACATTTTGTCTTCAATTATACAATGTGTTTCTCATTTTTATTGTGGCTGCAAAAATGTATCCCATAAATTTGCATAAGGAAGCCAAGTAATAACACCTATCATTTCTGTTCTTTTCTTGGAAATGGAAGACAGATGAATAAACTGTTTTCTGTTGTGTATTCATTTGTGTTTTTTCTTTATGTGGCAAATAGTAAACATTAAAAATGACATAAATTCTATTATGTAGAAGCTACTGAGCTTCTGGTATTATAAAGCCATAAGCAAAAAAGCCTCTCAGAACTATTTCTGAATTGTTTTTCATGCTTTCAGAATGTACTAGATGCAGAATCATAGAAAATATGTGTAGTCTCTTCACAAGACACATTGCTGTAAACTACTGCCTGACAGGGCATCTGTCTTCCAGAGTTGTAGGACTGCTTAATATCCAGGACTTTAAAGTCTGTTTTGTTTATTTAAGTTATAAGTGTGCCTTAGTTGTAAGATGAAATACTGCCAATTCATTTTTTTAAAGGACACTGAATAATAGATTTTGGTTCCTCCTCTTCTGTGCCATTTTAATAAAGAAGGGAGGCTCTTTGCTTTTTCTGAAGTGTCGCTGAAATAGCTGGAATTTTGAATTTCCACAGTTTTTCAGGCAAAAACTATTTTTACTCATGTGAGCTATTGTGATATGACAAAGCATTAGTTTTGTATTTTTTTAAACTTAATAAGGATAATAGATTTATCTAAAAGGTAGATTTCTATATCATATTAATAGACTTACTTTGTAACTTTGTGAGTTAAACTTCTGTCTATCTTTTCTTTTTTGGAGGGCTTAAGGTAATGGAGGGTTGTAGCAGAAAAGTAGAACAGTTTTCAATTGGTGATTGCAGCCCAGAAATGTACAAAGTCCATATAGATATAAGGGAGTGTACAAAATCGCTGCCCTGAAGGAACTGGACTATTCATGATGTTAGTTAGGGTGAAAAAACATAGTGTGAGATGGATGAAATTGGAATGGATTCAGATGTCATGATATTAAAAGCTTGCCGTAGTTTACCCAGGGATTAATTATAAAAGTGGACATTGCAAGATTTTCTTCTTTCATCCTCAGTGTCTCTCATGCCCTACGTAGTCTTAATGTAATACAGCATTTCTCCTTGGGCATGCTGTGGGATCCCATGTTTAGGTTGTGGCTAGAAGTGATTTCCAGTTCCAAGTAAACACTCAGGACGCATCATGAGTCTATGTCAGGATAAAAACTATGTGCACGCAGTCTCCTCCCGCACTGCCTCTGGAAGGAAAACCCAGGTGCATTGAGTAGAAAGGGACAAGGACTGCAGTGTTTTTCAGGATGCACCTACCCTACAATGTGTCCAGAACCACTGTGAATCATAAACGAAACACAGCTCTGTTCATGATTGCAGAGCTCCAGGTTCCTGAGATGTATGGTATAGGCATGCAGTTCCTTTTGCACGTCTTTCAGGGAATTATCTGTTAGCACCTTGATGTTCTGGTTCCTGCAAAGTACGGTTCCTTGCTTCACAGTGACTGTTTAAATACCATTGGGATGTCCTGTTTGCCTAGTCAGTGGTTTTAGGATAAAAATGTGAAAATTGGTAAGGGGAGAAAGGCTGCTTTAGCAATTTCCACAGGAGAAAATTCAGTTTTGTCTCTAAGAGTAAAATTGAGTTGTGTCGTACTGAAGTATCATGAGTAATACAGACATGGAACATCAAACAGCGACCTTCAGTATTACTTGTGCTGCTTCTTCCTTTAATGGTCAGGCTTTAGTGTACCTGATTGGACTTGGTTGTGAGGTATTTTTAGAGGCTCATTTCTGACAAAAGGCTTTTAAAAATCACAGTGCAATGAGCAGTTCTGTTATAGAGGCCCAGACTGTACTTCAGCAAAGTCAGGTCTGTAATGTTCATGTTACTACAATTTAGGGGTGGGGAGGGAGGGCAGGCTTCAATGACTCCATAAATGATACGACTCTGAGTAACTAAGGCTGATATTTTGACTGATATTGGTATTTCTATAATCAACTTCTAGAGAATTACCACTTTTTTGAGCGTGTATTAAAAATCATAGCAAACAAAAGCGTTTCTAGCACCTTTTCTGTCTGTAGTCTACAGAGAACAATCGGCAAAAGGCTGGTTGAATCTTCTTCTTTTGTATGTCCCATTACTCTCTTGGGTAGCAGGCTGCTTCTGTCAGAGAGTGGAAAAATATGGCTCTATACGTCACCCACCTCCCAGGGGAAAATAAGATAACACTGCAAATGAATAAGGAAGTCCTGCCCTTCCTTGTACCTGTGTAAGTGTTTGTGCAGCTGTTCATTGAACCAAATCATGAAACTCATCTGGCTGAAGCTAACCAATTTGCTCTGGGTTAATTTAACCTAAGTCAAACTCCCAGGCTTGTTCACCCATATTCATACCCAGATTTGGGTCAGTGTATGTGAGAAAGCACTGCAGAGATCAGTGTGGGCTATTAGGAGCTGCAAGACTGGCATCACCTTTTGGAAAGCCCCCTCTTCTACAAGCTTATCACCGAACTATGGCATTATTAGAGAAAGCAAAGACGACAAAGAAGTAGAAGTAATTGGGTAGTTTCGGGAATGTTTTTATGTTCCCTATGACGATACAAAATATTTAAAAACGCATCTTGTGCTAGTATATTTTCAAATCAGGACAGCTCAGGACTGCACTTGGAACCTTGAATGCCCTGTATGGGACATTTTAAGTCCTTTCTTATTTAAATAGCAAAGATGATGTGTTTGAACAACAGCCGATGCTATGGAGAAGGAGTGTCAACCTTGAAGCTTTCTAATCCAGCTGTTAGCATATGAGTTATTTATAGCAGAACTGATTCTAGCTTTGTTAAAATGTCTGAGGGTTGCTTTGGGTTTTTTTTTCAGTAGCACTAAAAGTTTACCTTCTTTCATTTAAATAAGTTGGAATGCAGAAGCTGGTACATTATTCAATTATTTCTTCTTGTTCCTCAAATTATCTATGGTTTGCTTATGGAAGTTGGTATATGTAAAAACAAAACCAAAACCCTATATAAGCAAGCAACATTGACGGCCTAAGGCAGCAGTTATTCTGGTGACTGATTTACTCTGAAACATTATTCAGTTTTATGAGTAGCTTCTAGAGAGTGTCAAGGATATTTTTTCGTATTTGAATTTTATGGTACAGTTTAAAAACTCTAGACAATTTATGGCATTTTGGGGGCAGAATTAGTTCTTTAATGTAAAATTGTAGCAACCCCATTGCTAGTATTTTAGAGCATCTCTTTTGCTCTTTGGTCAAGCATTGTTCCTCAAAACTGACTAGCGTCAGGTGTTTCAGTAATAAGTAGATGAGAGATAATGTGCCTTTTGCAAAGATTTTATCTTAATCCTCTGCAGACAGATGTTGTTGTAAACCCTAAAATGTAATATCTTTGTGATATCTGGAAGTTTTTTCTTTTAAAAAGTGGAACTGTTTATCAACTTGAGCCCCTCTGCTCCTTGTGAAGTTGTTTCTGTAAAAATATATAAATGCTTTTATGACTTTTGAATTTTCATATATACAAGACCCACATTTCACTAACAATAAACATTTCCTGTCTGAAAATCCATTTTTACATCTCCCCTGACAGGTGGACACATAACATGTTTGCTCTTCAGTGTTGAGGAGAGAGGAGGAAACACATATTTACTGCTTAGAATTTTACTTTATTAAAAAGTCCCAAACACAATGTATTGTTAAGGAGGGATTACCTTATGAAGAACCTATCTAAGAAAACAGAACAGTTTTTACAGTCAGCATGGCTATGCTAATAATGTTGTTCACAGATGTATCAAGATCTCAATTTCCTGACAGCAATGAGTGTTTCTTTACAACAATAGAAAACACCAGATTGTACTGGGATATCAAAGTGGGAGATAATCACATCTGAAAATGCTTGCTGTCTTTAATACCTTGAAAATGTTACTTGGTTTCAGTGATTCTAATATTATGTATTCTTCTTTATATAGAATAGTAAAAGGTAAGCATTTTTGGTTTGCTCCCTCTTGCATCAGTTTTGTTGCTTTCCTGAGGAGCTTTTATGGTTACTATTTAGGTTATAGGAAATTTTAAAGATTTGGCAGTGTGAAAGCTACAGGCAAAGATTATTCTTCAGCCTCATCCTTTGAAGGCTACCTAAAGATAGCAGGACTTTAGGGGTATAGTTTGGACATTCAGCTGTAAGACTTATAGGAGTTTTTGCTTCTGTAATGGGCGGAATAGAAGTCTCTTGAATAGCCAGGATAACAGCCACATGAGAAATGAGTTGATCTAAACCAAAATAAATTTGGTTTGCCAACAGAGTCAACATAGTCTTTGGAGAACTGATGTAACATGTGGCCAGTGAACGATATTTCAAGTAAACGGGTAGTCATGTTTTTAATTTTTTGTTCCTGAATGTTTTTACACTAGACCTACACAGCAAACAATGTGATATGTTTTATATGTGCTACAAATGGACAATGCAATGAGGATGTGCAGTTCGGAAAAAAATACTTGTATTGGATCTATGCAGTGTGTTAGGAAGAGACTCTTTGTTGCCTGCCCATGGCAGGGGTGTTGGAACTAAATGATCTTTAGGGTCACTTCCAAACGAAACCATTCTATGATTCTGAAAGCCATCGTCGTCTCAACCCTCCCCCCTCCCCCCCAAAAAACCCCAACAACAAAATAAAACAACAAACCAAACCCAAAACCAACCCACCCCCCCACCCCCCCAAACCATCTAAAGTATTCCTAATACACTACCAGGCTGACACTCAGTCTGGAAGAGAGGTAATCTCAGGGCATCGTGGGAAGCACCCACAGGAGATTGTATGCCGCAGTAGTGAGTGTATCTGAAGCTCAATATAACTTACTCCATTACTGTGACAGTATATGCTTGTAGCCTGTATAAAAAAATATTTGCACCACCAGCTGTCTTATTGTTCTAAAATATATAAAACCAGTATCCACTTCAGAAACATCATGACAGCCTTCAGTGTTCCTGGCTGCTTTGCTACAGTGTTTTCATCAGGCTTATTTGTAACATTGCAAACCTCAAAACCAGCAAGGGTTACTGAACGCACAGAACACAGGTTCGTCTCAGGACGTCTGTAAGTTAAACAGAGTAGGAGGCTAGAAAGTTTTTTTGAGGAATATCATATAGTTTTGCTTTCTTCCCAGATTCTTCACCAATTTTACATTCAAAATCTACTTATGGACAAAAAGGATAAGCAAATTGCACATAAAGCCAAGAAATTATTACTAATGTAATTGAAATCTTAAGTCTAGTCAAAGAATTATTAATAATATAGGTTTAATTTTTACAAAAAGGGAAAGAAAAAGAAAATAAACTGGTACAGAACAAGTGTCCATAATGATAAAGCAATTAAAATTGTTGCCCAAGTAATTTATGTCTTCTATTTTAGCAAATGGGGACATATAACCTTTTTTTGGTGACACCTAACAGGATGGTGTCAACAAGTCTAAACTTTTCAGAGAAATGAAAGGAGCTTGGAGACATTATCATCATAGAAGTATGCAAAATTGTGTAATAGTGCTACCTGTAATTTCACAGAGACATTAGAGGTCATGCTGTAAATACCTTACGGAAGTCTATTCTGGTGAGTACCCTGTTATATGCAAAATACGTTATATTCTATAGCAGCTTGGTTTGACCAGTCACAGTATTGGAAGTGATGTGCATATTTTTGTAAGCATATATATCGAACGTAGAAACTTAAGAGTTGCCTTTTCCTTCTGTTTTGACTCCCAAAGCAACTTTTCTGGATGTAAAAAAATCATACCAGCTTTTAGTCCTTTAGTCTCCTATTTGTTTTTCTCCTCATACCAAGATATTAATGTTGATTCTTTCTGCACAGAGATAAGAAGGTAGCAATGTTTAGAGTTGCCTGTTAGAGTCATAGCAGAAATAAATATATTATCACATGCCTTATTTGTATTTCATCATAGCTACTTTTTCTGGGATCAACTTTGACAATAAATTAAAAGATCTTTTCTGTTAAAGGGAAGCATTATTTAGTAATGTACTGAAGTTGGAACTGACATATGCTACATGTTCTGTGACTCCTCTGCCTTGATTTCTGTTGTCCACAGTATTCGGGTAAGTTAGATTTCCATTAAACAGCAAGAAAAGTCTGTGAGTTGATGCAAAGCAAAAACTGTATTATCTCAGCCCTCTGCTCATTATGCGAAATGATAGCATGGTAAGTAAATACTAAAAGTAACAAGTAGTCATGCTGTCTGATTTGTCAAAGGATACGTTTAATTTGTTTTGTATGTGAGTGTTTGAATTTTCCAAGTTCATGGGCTTGGAAAGCACCTCACCATAAACTATCCAGAAGTTTAATTATCTTATTCTGTTAGGTTAAATTACTAAACAGCTTCTTCAAAGATGCTGTTCTGTGTTTGAATAAATATAATATGCAAAAATGTGAAAATTGCTCCTAGTGTGATACCCAAGTGGGATACGGTGACTTTGTGGTGTCATATATTGAGAAATTATTTAAAGACACACAAAAGGACACTGCCACTCTTTTATTAATGTTAAAAATTGTTGATGATCTGTGCAGTGTGTTTTTTCTAATTAGAGGAAAGCTGTAGAGTACCATTTCCATAATCGACATGGGAACAGAAACTCAGCAAAATTTCATGTATTTGCAGTGAAACTGCTCCTCAGCAACATAAAAATGGCTTTTATAACATAAAGGCTGTAATTAGAATAAGTCAAATCAGTTGGAAACGATTAAAGCCAGAACAGGCTAAGCTGCCTTCTAAATATTTGTCTGGAGATTAGCCCTACTCTTACAGCCCCTGAGAAGCATCTTTGATTTACTTATAATGCTTGACGTGGCAAAGATAATCCTGCAGAAGGCAAATGAACACAAATTTAGATGTGCTGTTAGGCTCTCTTTGTTGATTTGACAGGAGGCAGCATATTGGAAGTGATGTTGGAGAAATGAGTATAGGGTCACATTAGACAAATTGCTTAACACCCCCCCCCCCCCCCATCAATTTAAATTCTTTAAAAATGTACTCATTCTTTGAAGCTTTTAGGATGCACTTTAGAAGTCCATGTGGAATAATTTTCTGCATGTCTGTGCGACAGTTGATGTGAGTCTCATTGTATTTAAAATTATAGTCCTGAGATGGAACTTTCTGCTTGTTGCTTGTCTGACATCAGCTATTAAAATACAAGTAAAGCTTGGCAGGTATAAATTTGAAGAAGAAAAGAGATTATGTAAGAAGATCAGAATTGTTAATATTAATCAGCTAGTTGTGGAAGAACGGTGATTTACTCTGTAGAAGAGTTCTATTCGAAGAACAAACAAACAAAACGGACATTGGGTAGCCAGCTACCTACTGACACCCCTCTATTGCACTCTGATAGCTGGAAAGGAAAAGAGATCTAGGACTAATGCAGTTGATAGATTGTGAATGTGGACTGGCCATTGCATTAGCTTGTAGATTTAATGGGATTAGCAGAAAGTAACTATTAGGAAAGCTAGCCTGTATTTTAGGATGATGAACCTCTACATTATTGTTAACCCTTGACTGCACATGGTACAATGGTACATAATGGTGAAGAATTGTTAAGTATGTAAAGTAGAAAGATTTGAAATGAGTTTGAAACATTAGTCAGCTTCCTCGTGTAGATCAAATTTGTACATCACGTAGTTTTCCTCTCATTTATAATCTCCACAGCATCCCAAACTTTTTGTTTAGCTGGTGAAAATATAATCAGTCTAATGTATTCTCTTACTGAATTTTAAACAAGACCATTAAAACTCCTTTAACGTGCTAAAGTAAGCTTCAGAGAGGGCTTCCATTTCATCTTTACTGAACTGAGGCTATAGCACTCTTTCCCTTTGCACCACAGTGAGAGGCTGTCAATAATTCAATAGCCATGGCCTTGATGGGCCAAGGCCTAACTTAGACTTTAAACAGAGCCAAGCAGCTCGTCAAAGTGTGATGTGCTGTCAATGCCTGACTGATCTATACTGCATGAATTCTCCCTCAGCTCTTGATGTATCCCTGGGAATAAAAAGAAAGCAATTTTAGAAGTAGACCTAGTGTGAAGCACCTGTTTGTTTGGAATTTTTAATAAGGGAAAGTTGTGTTACTAATGAAGCTCAGTGAAGTCATTGCATTTTTTGCTTAGAGGACCCACACTAAATTCTTGTCTAATAGCTTTGGTGCGTTTCCAGCATCTTCAGGAAAAGAAGTCACAATATTTGTAAATGTGTTAGTGCCTTAGAGCAAGTTCACTTGGAGCAGTACTTAATAACCAATGACAAGTGACTTTGCTTAATCCAAATTACCTATTTACATCTTACAGTTTTATTGATATTATACTATTAACACTCAGTACTGCAGTAATGAAACTTTTTCATAGCTATTTGTTTTCAGTTTTTTCCCCACACAGTAACTGATGTATATGATGAATTCATATCCTTTCTTAAATGCTCTACATTGAATCTGCTTACATTTTATAGCTTACTTGGAAACTGAAAAATTACTTGTTTTTCTAAGAAAATAGTTTAGAAAAAAGTGAGCTAATGTGGTAACTAGTTGTATTCTAGTTCTCTTACACTTCATACATAAATGTAAAAGCAGAATTATATCTAAGGTGCCTTTGAAAAGGTATAAGAAAGCTTAAATAAGACTTTACAATATTTGTCTAAAAACCCCCAAAGCTAGCATTATTAAATGTGTACTTAGTTATATTTTAAAGCATTTTGATTTCAGTCCTTGTGTTGCTAAGCTTCTCTTATGATAAGATTTATTGGGATTTAAAAGAGAAAAGTAACAATGCTATTCTCACTTTAAATACATTTGTTTTGTCATTATTTTCTTTACAAATCCATGTTTTTTGAAGTTTCCATATCTGCAGAAAGTTTCATAAGACATGTAGGTTCTCAGCCTTCAGGTAATTTTTGAATAGAGAAACAAGGGACTAATAGAAAAATAGATGAGGCCTTTTTAATGTTTTAGAAACGCTGAAACCTAGTGCTAGTGGATTTGATAAAGTCAGGGTCTTTTGTTAAAGCTTGTTGTATGTTTTAATTTTAAATAGCTTACTCCCTAAGTTCTCATTTTTCAGAAAACTTGAATTTCAGTATTTGATCTGTGTTGATGACATTGTAACTTCCATCCTTCACACAGGGAAGCAGAGGAAACATAGCATAAAACATGGTTGAGAACGTTTCTCAACTAAGACTTTGTTTTAGTGGTGTGAGTGCCTCATATGCCAGAATGTACGCTAATTGAAGCCCCCACTGAAGACTGTTAGATGGAGAGACAGTCAGATTTTCACTAAAAACAAAACAATTGAGAAAGGTACTGTTCTTTTCCTATTTGCTAAGTTGTTCTTAAACTACCCATTAAATGGTCCTCCTCCATTTTAGTGCAAAGTCAGACTGATTTGCTTAACCTACAGCTGAGAATTGTGTATAGGACTGTTGATCTATGCTGGAGTTCATGTTGACTAGAGTAAGTAATACTGTATATTGAGCAATTATGCAACTATCTTTGCATGAAACAAACTTCACACCCTCTCAATTTACCTATGTTGCTCGAGGTGCTGTATGCTCATTGCACTTGACAATGTGATTGAGTAATTATACCAGTGCAACTTTTTGTGGCAATAATCTTTTTGTCAGAAAAATTGTGCGACAGACTTCATAGCCTTTGACAGCATCACAGATCATGACTAAAATTCACGTTTTGGCCAGTGATCTTCCAAATAATTAATTCTTCCAGATTAAGTGAGTACTTTTGACTCTCTGAGTGCATATTTGTAAACAAGTAAAGAGAGCAAAATAAGCAATTTTTTAATTTTGACTTTGAAAAATGCTGTAGGCCTTGATGCTGATGGGCTGAAGACTGTGAATGGGATTATTACGTACCATCATAAGATGAGCAGAGAATGAACTTGACAAGAATAAGAATATATCCTGTATGTAGTTGTGTATATAGAGTGCAAGCAAGGTGGATATTAACATGCTTGCAAAAATATAAGTTTAAAGACACTCCTCTGAGATTGGAGTGAGATGAGGGGCTTCTTCACTATGGCAGCTGTTTACATTCTTGACTTAACTGCTTAACTGGGCAAGTAGAATTTGGTTGATTTTCAATAGATGATTTGTAGAAGGATTAGAACGCGCTTCTTGTCCAGACCATTCTTTGCTACCCCAAATTCAGTAAGATGCTCCTCAGACATATGATATGTTACCTGGGCATATATCTATATCTGAATAGTTGTGCCGTGCACGTGACAGTAATATTTGTTAGAATTAAGCTCTTCTAGGACCAGTTTTAGCAATTGACTTTTCAAAAGTTATCCTCGTGAGGCTTTCCTCCTTCCCTGTATACAAATTCACAAACAGATACTGCTACAGCACTCACTAGCTTTTGTCATCACAGGTCTAGGGGTGGAAATGCACTGTTTGTGGACCTTTGTATTTTTTTGTGTTATGTGACAGAAGAAAGCTTTTGCAATCACCCCAGGATATTTTGATCACCAACCTTCAGAGCTGTGGATAAACATGATTTTCAAATTCTATTGTCTGAACATAGGCATTTGAAATTGGGCTACTTATTTATGTGCCTAACTTTAGGCATCTAATTTAGAAGGTATTAGCAAGGTTTCCCAGCTACCGCTCATGGCAAAAGTAAGGATCGTTTCACTTGGGGACTTTAGCAGATGACAGAAAAAGTAAACAACATACAGCAAAAAACTACTTTATTTAATCAATATTTATTATGACACAGTCTCTAAGGAGAAAGGAAATCCTTGCTTCTCCCCCCCCCCCCCCCCCCCTTTTTTTTTTTATATATATATATATATATATATAAGTTTGTTTGTTTGTTTGTTTTTTAATTCCTGGGTATTTTAGGTATTTCAGGTGCTAAAAATACCAAACAAAATACCAAACGCACTCCTACATGAGTGAGTTCTCAGGCATGTGTATCTATTAGTCTTAATTCTGCCCATCTTGATTTCTCTTTAGATTTTAGCCTGTGTTTGATAGTTGTTACACTTAGGTACCTTTTGCTAATGTAACCAGAAGAGAACCTACTAGGTTTTCTGATACTACCTTTCAGTATAGAACCATCTAAGCCTCACAAATGAACAGAACTGTGATAGCTTTGGTGTACAGAAGGAACTGCATTTGTGGAACCCTGGGTGTAGTGTAAGTTTGGAAACAGCCTTGCTTATTGTACAAAATCATTAGAAGCTCTGTATCTGGGAAACACAAGAAACTCGAATGGCTAGGTGAAAGTGAATAAAAATGAGGAGACTCACAAACTGCTTTTGCTCCAGGGCTGGTTTTAATGAGCTTGTCCCTAATGAGTTGTCCCTGCAACTAGCTTCAGGCCTAAACAGATGAGGCAGGGGTTCTGCTAAATTTTTGATGGGATTTGCACTGGTTTTATGAGAAAGCAAGCAGTAGAGAGTGCAAAGTTGTGTCATGAATCTTTTACGAGACTGGATTGTTGTCCGTCTTGTCAATAGGGATTGTAAGACCTGATTGCTAATAGAAGACATGCCACATGCTTGTTGTACTGACAAACTTGAATAAATAAGGTAGCATATATGTCAAGGGAAGATTTGGTTTGTCAGGAGCAGGGACTCGATGACGAATATATGAAGCTTTCTAAAAATTACTATCATCGTACATTATTGAATTGATTACTGAATGGTGGTGTTTGCAACCAGGTATAGTCCTTTACAGAAACAGATTGTGTTTGGATACAGGCAGTAAGGCTTACCATGGACCATTTTGTATGCGTTCTAATGCAAAGATGGATGGATTAAAAAATTCATTCATCATTTGATGCTTTTATGTTCTAAGGCTTGTATTGGTAGTTTAATTTTAATTATATGGATTTCTATTTGTGTTTTATTACCAGTTTGTTAGTTCCACAAGTAAAATAGAATTTTTATTGAGATTCTCTCAGTTTGAGAGATTCTTTTTGATATTTGCAATAAGTCTGTTGTTAACATGAAGAACTATCAACAAAAGTATTTCTTAGGCTTGACTTATCCAACAAGATTTTCCTAGTGGCTTAGGTGGTTACAAAAATGCATGTTAGCAGCCTTTATTGCATATAGAAGAGTGCTCTTTTCCTCTTCCATAGTTACAGATGCGTTGCACCCACCTTGATCATTTAACAGATGTAAATAGGCCTTGCTTTCCTGAGCTGCTTCTGTAGAATTTCACATCAGCTTTTGACAGTCAGGCTACAGTGTGGAAGTTTGTCTTAGATTAAAATCTAGTAGTTTACAAGTTTTGTTTCCACTGTATAAGTGTTATTTGGAAAGTGTAGGAAAAACATAACTTCTTTGAATATTGATATTTTTTAGGTCAATTAACTTCTTAAGTTGTTCCTCAAGTGTAGTTTGAATCCTTGTCTTAGGCATCATTTTCTTTAAAATAAAAGTACAGGTCCGTGGTGGAGGGAAGATAAATACATAAGCTTGGGTTTTACAAAGCTAAATTAAAAAGCACTTGTGGGGAATAAAAAATAAAATAACTAAGATATTATTCTTTTAAAATGGTGTTACTCCATGAAGTTTAGCAACTGATTAACAGCTGCATTACAAATTTCTCATTTTTTTTAATAAGTGTAAATAGCAGAAACATTCATCAATGAATTCGAAGATTATTGTGTTCATATATATTAATCTGTCTCCATGGTATTTAATTAATTGACATGCAAAGTCATGATAAGTGAGACCAAGACTTAGTATGTCATGTTTCTGTTCTTTCAGGTCTTTATTTCTTGAAACATAACATTTTTCCTATGCTGTGTTTTAATTTCATCCTTTCTTTTTTTCCTGCCACTACTTCTTATTTCTCCCATGCATATATTATTTTTGCTGCTTCTCTCTCCTAATCTAACTCTCACTTATTTCTTTTTCTAATACTTGATCTTTATATGGTAAATAGAATGAGGAAAAAGTCTGTTCACATCAGCAAAAGCTGTACAGAGAATGGCTAAAATGGCTTGTCAGAAGTAGTGGGGAGGACAGCAGAACTTGTTAACATAAACCTGTGTAGTATTACAGGAGAGAAAATGAGTCAAAATATGTTCAAAGACTATGCATAACTAAAACAAGCTTTAATAAATGAAGAGATTCATAAAGTGAACTCCTTAAAAAACATTTGATATGGCATCACATAGAAATGACAGGTCCATGAATCAAATGAGATGATGAGCATCTGAATCAAAATTTCAAATTATTTTTTTCCAGTGTTAGCAATTGTGTTATCTTTGTGGAATACAACAGTACTCCACCAACAATTTTTCTTATCAGGATTCTAGTGAACATCGTTTCATAAAATACGTTTGAAGGTAGCAATATTTCATTTTGGTCTGCTCTCTAGGTTTTTAATAAATGGTGTATACCTTCTGCTATCACCATTGCATTTTAGAGCCTAAGTCAAGTAGAAGACTTCCAAAAATATTATTTCCAGGAATTATAATAGGTCAAATCATGTTGCTTAACTGTTCTTCCTCAGATATCCTGAATACTTTGCAAGTCTTCAGCCTATTTTATCACAGCTCTTTCCACCTTGCCTCCTGCTGTGTCTGCATTTGTTGTTCTTTACAGCTAGAAATTAAACCAAACAATTTCTGCTGCTTATGCTACATATATGTGGTACTATAAACAGGAACTGAATTAAGGAGATTTGCAGAGAACACTGTTTTATTCATTCAGATAGATAACTACTTTGACTGAAGGGAAAGTCTGCCTCTCATTTTAAAACTTAGAATTTTCAGCTCTGTCTCCAAATCAGTGTTTGAAAAGCCTTGTGGGAATAAAGCTCTTAAATTTTCTCTGGTTCAAAAGCAAAACAGTGGGGAGAGGTAGATGTCATCACAGATGTATTTAACATTTTCTGCAGAGACAAAAATAAATTATTTTAGATTAAAGAAAAATCCAAAGTTAGGTTTTCTGCTGGTCAGGTCATTTCTGAAGACAACTAAAATAATAAGCTTCTATTGCTAATTTTGATTAATGTAATTTCCTCAGTGTTTTCAAGTACTGCTATTAGTCAGTCTGAACAGTAAAGATGATAAGCAGAGGGGGAAGTGTTCAGTACATTCTCTAGGGGAGCACAGTGTCAGCTGCTCTGAAGGACATAGACTGTAACCATACTTCAAGGGAAAAAAATTCTTCATTTGTGTTAGACCTACTTTTGGAGGGGTTGATTAAAGAAGGGAAGCACTTTCGATTGTTCGTTCTAGTTGCACTGTTGCTTAATTTCGTACACATAGATTCGTATTCAGAATGTGATAGGTTCCCATTACCTTCAGTAGTGTGTGCATTTATGTGTTTGACAGACAAGTTTCTATTCCCTTACTGGGGTAGATGGTTCCTAAGTATTTGTGGTTTTCCTGAGAGATCTGTGGGGTTCACTTTTGGGCAGATGTGTATCAGTTTTTCATTCCAGAATCTGCAGCTTCATCAGGAAGAATGTATGTGAAGCTTTTGTTGAAGCTTTTGTCACTGGTGACATGGGGAGTACCCTATTATTTTCGGTATCAAAAAGAAATATTCTTATCTTCCTTAACAGTTTTCACAAAGCCAAATTTAGATACCAAAATAAATAGCCAGCTTCAGAAGAGTTGATGATCGTCAAGGGTCCTAGTCCTTTTAAAAAAAGTTTACTTTTCCAGGACCTAAACAGAAACTCGAAGCTAAACTGTGTTTTGAAACCTGGCCTTGATTTTGAGACTGACTGAATGAGGATGGGTTTGCTCATTCCCAGCTGAGACAGGAACGAGGTTTGCAAACTGAAGGTTGCTTTCTCCAATTGCTTGAGTTTTCTATGTTTTGTTTTTCCATTTGTGTGAGAAATGAATAGTCTTTGCCTTTTCCCATTCTGTCCTGAGATGTGGTTGTCATCAAGACAGCAGGAGAAATCAGTGCTTTGCATGCAATGCTAGTTATTTTAGTACATTCTTAAATTAATTTTAACAATTAAAAAAATGGGGTTCTGTAAGTTACCATATTGTATTTGATTTAGAGGTGCAATATGAGGCCATGATTTTGCACTCTAAACACTAAATAGATTTAGGTTTGGCTTTTTGATGAACTTTGTTTTCAATCAGCAGGAAAAACTAACCATTTTCATCTTAAGTCCGGGACTGGAAACATGACAGTGAATTCCTTGCTTTTCTCCCTTGCTGCAGTAAGGCTGTAACTGTTGGCCTTTCAGGTACACAGCGAGACTTCTTCTGTTCTCCTGATCAGGACAGAGTTGAGGAAAAGGTAGGCAGGTGCTTTCCTAGAAATACATGAAATTATTTTGTATGACCGATATGAATGCCAAATGTAACCTAGTTTTACAATAATTTTTAATATATTTATTATCCTTCTTTCATATATTTTTGTCCCTCAATGTTAGTATCTTTTAAGTACAGAATGCTTAGAGGATTTTCCTAAAAATTAATTAAATGAATAAATATATATATGCATACACACACGTGTCTCTGTGTGTGGGTGCTAGGTTGTGTTCTAGCTTGTATTAAATTTAAAGCAGTATAACTTTGGTGAAGTTAGGAAAGATTTGTTTCACATGTAAAGATTTCACGCTGTAGTTTTCCTTTTGTACGTTTAAAGTGGCTCATGGCAAAGTCTTGGACTGACAACACAGAAACGTTGTTTGTCTGTCAAGTAGGTTGGCCCAGAGTGAGTTTTTCTCCTTCTCCAAACCAGCTTAGTTCAGTGTTCTCACAGGACCTCTTCAGTTAATCCCATTATGCTATGCTCAGTTGCTGGCGTTTCTACCCGGAGAAATGCACAGAGGAACTGGAAATTTATATGTAATTTTAAATGTCTGAGAGTATGGATAGTGGTCATCAGCCTCCTTCAGAAATATCAAAGAGCTGGTTGAGTCACTTGATTGTCTGAGTGAAGCAAGAACATAGGTAAATTTGAGTAATGGATCTGAGTTTCTCCTGGTGACTGCTGTTTCCAGCATTATTCCTTGGAAAGTGTCAGTTTTATGACACATCATGAGGTATTCAAATAACCCCATTTTTTGAATAATAGTAAAAATGAGTGTTGTGATGCTGATTATGAAATTAGGTTTCTTAACTTGATCAGCTAATTTTCCTTTCTTCCCTAGAAACAGGCTCACTGAACAGTACACTGTAAGCGTGCTATATACTCCATCACAGCCATACACAGGCTGTACCAAATCCTTATCTGTTTCAGCTGAGACCACTGGCCAGACCTCCTCCTCACCTCCCAATTCCCTAATCTAATCTAACTCTGTGGGGTTTATGGGGGTTCATTTAAGCAGCAGAAGCTGTGCTATAATTGTTACATGTGCCAGCAGCGATTTGTACCATCTGGGTATGAAAAAAAGAGGCTAGTACTACCACAGAGAAAGATCTTTATTCTATTACTAAGCCAATATAATTCAAGAGCGGCTGCAGAGCAATTGGAAACTGAGAAATGGGCAGCTATGTAGTTATAGTGAAATGTCAAAGTATAATGAAACAAGGGAAATGTACTGCTTCATGATATCAGCCAAGTTACAAGCAGGTGGCAGCAGTAAATATGTATATAAATAACAATATGGATGAAATGTCACGGTTTCCAGCTGGCTTTGTAAAGGCATTTCAGGAATATTATACTTAGAGTAACAATGTAGTTTGACAATTTAATACAAATATGTATCACTTCAAAATGCATATATTTACATTAAGGGCTTAGGTATCCTCAGGTTTTATCACACTTAAAATTTAGCTTCTGGCCCTACCTTTGGTTAAAGCAGCATAATAGTCTGTGAAACCTCAGACCATACTGTATGTTTTATGGCAAACTTGCTTCCATCTGACACCTTGTTATTCCACATAATGAAACCCACAGTGTTTTCTACCTGTACATTTTTGAAAATGAATATAGACTAAGACAATTTGTGTATAATGTTACAGAACTATATGTGAAGACCTGTTTCCGTGCCAAGCCTGTAAACTTACTTATGATGAAAAATGCAGTCAAGGTCTTTGCTGGCTGTGACAGAAGATCATACAGACAGACCTTTCAAACTGGAGAGCAAAAAAATTTCAGTACGCTCTTTAGGATGTTTCAGTCTCAAGCCCAAAGTTCTAGCTTCCACTATCAATTCAATGATATTATTAGCTTTGAAGAAAGAAGTTCTCTATGATCAACATTATAAAAGTTTCACAATAGAGACCATCAAAGAAAAAGAAGAAAAAGCATTTTAAAATAGAATTTTTTTTTTTTTTTTTGTATTTAACATGTGGCAGTTCATATCACTTTCTCTGAAAGAGTTCTGACGGAGTCAAATGCAGGAGGAGGAAGAACTCTGACATACATTTCAAAAACTTTCAACTCAAGTATTCATAGTTAAGTTGCAAGCAGCCAGGAAGTCACAAATTGATTAGAAAAAGAAAAGTAGATAATAATGAAAATGACCTCTTAATAAAGCCTCTAAAGCCAAATGCATTAACAGTTGTTAAACAAAGCTTGCGTTTTATTTGCTGAGTAGATCCTTTAGAGAGCAGCACTAGCATTGCCTTGGGCTCCATTGTGTGTCCTGAAGATAAAGAAACTTATTATGTTCACATTTCAGCATTTTGTCAGCATGAGAAGAACACAAGTTACTGTTTTCAACGTAGTGATATTACAGGGATAAATTAGACTTCTGCCAAGAACTAGTACATTATGCTCCAACTCTAAGACTTTTATCAGTCGATACTTTTGAAAGTGAAATAGTGAAATTATGAAGTTCTTGGAACTAGAGATTACCAATGCGCTAACAGTAATTAATATAGTAGGTGCTGATGGGTTACAGACTGTGATTGCCAAAATCAACTTAAAACCGGTTACTGAGTTTTTGTAACTAAAGCAAATCACCTTATAATGCATAGTCACTTAAGCACATCTGTTACGTTGATGTATCACTAGTTTTATGGACCTGGATTAATTCCAGAGTAAACAGTGAGCACTGCTGAAAGGCTGTAAACATAGATACAAGTCATTCATCTAGAAATCCCCAAGCATAATTTGCCAACGGGCTAAGTGCCTCAAGTATTTTATCCTTTTTGATGTAGCAACATGCTAATATTTTTCCATGCTGTAATACTGAGGATGACGGGGGGAGTAGTAGTAAGGTTTTTTCTTTCATTACTTATGGTTAAATTTGCTTCCCTCTGATATTGAAGTACTATCAATCCTAAAGTTGTGCTACAAATTTATGAAGTGTTATGAATTTCCTAACAGCGAAATCTACAGTTTTCCAAAATGAAAGTCGTTCAACGTACAGGTACCCAACAAGGTGTATATATATATCTTCTAAAATTAACTACCATACTTATAGCTCCTTTTCATAATCAGACGTGAGTCCATAGATCAGAAAGATCACAGGGTCTAAAGCCATTAATTACATTTGAACTGTATTTATCTGATTTTAGAGTCTTTCTAGCCATCTCAAAATCTTAGAACAATTTGTTTTTTGAATTGAACCTTTCATCTTCATTCCTTTTGTTTCATCTTGTGGCCTTTGCTTTGACACAGACGAAATTATCAGGATTGTGAAGATTTTACATCTTGCTTTCAGTTAGCAGTACCTTGCTCTTTTGGTCATGTTATTGTTAAGACAGTTAGGAAGAGATTAAATTTTTGTTCAGAAATTCACACACACTGGGAACAGGTTCAAAACTGCAAAATGAAATTTTGTGTTGGTTTTTTTTGTTGTTGTTATTTAATGCATGCTAATACTGAAAATATATCCTGAGATGTAGAAATGGTTACATCTTAATGCTATCAACTCTTTATTAAATTGTGGTAGGTAAGCCCTTTTGTTTTGTTCTTTTTTTCAGTGTTCAGAGAGTTCATAAAACATTGCTGGGGTTTGAACTCTTTTAGTCCAAACAACAGCAATTTCATTTGCCACTGGTACCTATCAAATACAAGAGCAGGGAAGTTTCTGTCTTTTCTATATTCAGGCCCCAAAATGATAGCAAAAGACAGCTGTGCAATAAATGATTTCAGCAGGTCAGTGCCACTACATGGAGAGTGTAACTGGCATTACAGAAAAGAGTTTTAAACTGTCTAATACTAAAGAGGCATAAAAATCTTGCTTGTCTAGAAATGTTACAATATAAGATATAAGAGATGAAACAACAGGCAATTACTACTGAGAACAAAAGGCAAATCCAAGTGCGTTTATAGAGGAACTTATTTCAGCAGTCCTGGTACAAATTTAAAAGACTAACCTTTTACATATGGAAATAAATCCCTGGATCATCAGAGAAAATGTAAAGGTGGCCAAGTGGGAAAGAGAATAATTCTTACTAGGTCAGATGCCTTCTGTAGAACTAGGCTGAGGAAGAGCTTGGAATTTATACAAATTAATATGCAACAATTCAAAAATTTCGTTTCCAGGTGGCACCGTTAAGATGAAAAGGAGTTTGTGTAGGAGAAGTCTAGCTCCAGTTTGTTGAGTGTCATATGGGAATTATTCTGTCTTGGGTAAATGCAAACTAAAAATTGTGAGTTCAGCCTAGCAAAAATGAAGAATGAGTAATTTAGGTTTAACTATAATGGCATTTTCATCTGTTGTTAAAATAATCAGAATAAATTTATTGTGCAACTTCCCATCACTTCTTAACTTGTATCGAACATCTAGATCTGAATGTGTTGGATCCATGCCTAAGAAGAAGAAAAGCATGATGTCTTCTGTAGAGATCAGTTTGGGTATTTTAGTCTAGGGGGAGATGTGGACTACAACCTTGCACCCAAGCAATGGAAAAAAAAGCAATTTAGAGTCTGAATTCAGAGTCTGAATCTTCATAATGTTAGGTAGAATAATCCTCAGGTATCTAAAGACAGTGAATTTTAGGAAAATTTGCATCATTACCTTAAGTCCAGATGTCTGTTAAATTATTCGTAATAGCTGTAGGTCACGAAATATCAAAGGAAATTTGATTTTTAAGACTATATTTATTTTTAGGATTACATAACTTTGATATCAGTGATCATTTTTTTAAATTGTCCCAAATCTTGTCCGGGGGAATGTTTTTTGTCTTGCACTCTGAGGAAGAAGAGTTAATGTATCTTTCTGTAGAATTTTATTCCAGGTCCACAAAACCTAAAATTAATCTTATCAACGGGGAATTAATTGAATTGCAATAAATAGGCAGATTTTAGTCCAGTTCTTAACGGACATATATTAATCAATTGGGAGTGTCTTGGTTATCTTCTATAACCTACAAAAGCTGTGTTGTAGATGATTCTGATACGAACTATGCTTTTAGGTGCTCAAATTTAGCTTTGCAGTTTTCTGTATATCATACCAGTATATCATTTACATGGATAGTCAATATTATACTGGGACAAATACAGAAATGACGATTGGGCGCTTCTGCTTTTGCCTTGGCAGATATGGTATTTAGGGTATAAATAATAACTAAATAGCGTGGTTATATTTAGCTGATATATACAGTACTTGCTAGTTACTACTGCAAATTTTGTAGATTAGAACCTACTTCTGACATCTTTCAAAGTTACCAACTGAATACAGCTGCTAATATAAAACTACTGGAGTGGAGATTTTTAAGTGTCATGAATTTTTATCTGTTTATATGATATTTTTATAACTAAGTATTAAATAAGATACTAACACTTGGAATTCAGTTTACATGAGTGCAACATACAGATCAAAAGAGAAAATGCTCTCCTTAAAGGACAGGTCATTGCTTTTTCCTAGGAAGTGATCAAAGCTTGCTTCATTGAAACAGTGGTTAAACACTGCTGCAGCATGCCGATGCTTAGGTTTCTTTTCTTTTCCATGTCGTTTTGCTGTATCCCCTACAAGGACAGTGAAGGCAGACAGCTGAAGGACCTCCTAGAAGAAAGGACAGCATGTGTGGCAGAATTCCCCATGAGGTTCCATCACATTTGGTTTAAACATTTCATATTCATCTTGAGTCTCTTTTATGCTGATTATACCTAGAGGCCATTAAATGTTATCAGATACTTTATATTTGCCATTTTGAATGCAATGCATGGTATGAAATTCTTTTAAAGGGGCATGTTTGACATGGAGCATGAACATATTAAAGTGAATGTACTTTCGTAAACTCGTAGAGGTTGAGGTCATCTTTTTTTGCTCTTTTAACTCTCAACTGCTGAATGTAGCTTATGGCTCTGAGGTAGGGAAGATGAGGTAGATTTTAAAATATCCATTCCTGTGACTTTTGCTTTTGCTTTTTTTGAATTATAAAACCACAAAAGTTCATACAGATGATCATGTTTGTTCAGGCAGTCCCAAATATGATTTTAAGGAGTACGCTTGGAAAATACTTGGAGATCTACGTCTGATCTTCTGTTTTATTATATTCCCCATAACTAATTAGCTTGACATACTGGAAATATGAAGTTAAAATAGAAAGGAGTACTGAACAGAGTCTGATGTGGATAAACTGGTGTATATTACTGAGCTTTCACTGGAGAAAGATCTTAACCTGTTCATGTATAAGATAAATTTTCTTCTGTGGAGAGAGAGAACAGCATGTTTGGAGTATATGTGAAAATAGAAAGAAAAATTAGATTGGGAGAATTATAATCTTAAGAGCACCTTGGAAACTGTAATCCTGACAACATACGTGATAGAGATGTAGGTAACCAATATAATCTTTGTTTCTTTGAGGAGAAGAGATAGGAATGTGCTCTAGGCAGTGCAGTGGATCAGTGTAAGAAACAGTCTGAAAAATGTGGAGTCCTTCACTTTTTCCATGCCTATTTGACCAAGACTAGCCCTTCTTTAAAGCAGAGGAAATGAAGGAATATGCAGATGCGCAATATATTATTTTCAGGTTGTTCTACAGCAGAAACATAAAATAAAAATGATCTGAAGGTTATTTCTATTATGAGGGTAGCGTACACCATTAGACAAAGTGATCATTTGGATGAGAATTGCTAGTTTACTAACAAATCCTATTTAGGATTTCAGAACTGCTAGAGCAAGTCCTAACGAGTTAAAACCCTGGGAAGCCATAAGTAGCATTCCACAAATTAACCTGTTTTAAAATATTTTCAATAACTTTTGAAATACTATTCTTTAATATTGAGAATACTTATGGGATTGAACTTTCTGGAGTGCAAATGTTACTTCTATGGTATGGTCAAATGTCTGGACCAAGAGAGAATTTTGGTTAACGTCCATAAATGAGTGTTACTGGCTCCTACTTTCATGTGTGCCCTTGAAGAGCTGTGTGGCCTTGGACAAATTGTGAAACCTCTCCATGCTTCACTTCCCCATCTTTGAAATGGGTATAATATAGTTTATTTTTTAAAAATTAAGGTTTAAAATTAATCTCAGCAAAATTAGCACATACTCAAGGTCCGAGTGATCAGCTCTGGCAACCCCTGTAGAGATGATTTAAGGCATTTCTGCTTCTGATTTTGTGCCCGACCTCTCTGCCAAAAATTACTGCCCCTCTATAACAAAGTTCATAGAATAGGCAGCATACACACTGTTTAACACTGTGTTTATACCCTTGGACTATTAACTCAAGGTGCCATCATTTTCACTTTGGTTGAGTAGTGGGCACACCACCTATTTTTCCAAACTTGCTTTCGAAGTAGATACTCTTCAAGCAGAGGAGTGGGTCAGACTGCTGGCAGCAGCAGGCTCCTAAATCTTCCCGGCATGGAGCCTGGGAATGCAAGAGTCAGCGCTGTCCGCTGCCTCTGTTCTGTGTGCCGCATGGAAGGCAAATGCACTCAAATGGCTCTGACAGAAGTTACATCGTTGTGATAGCTGACTGCTAAACAATTTGATAATTTCAGGTCTAGTGAAAGTTGAGTAAAAAGTGGTTTGTGGTGTTTTGTTTTGTTTTGCTGTAAAACGGTGTAAATGTAGCACGCTTCAGATGTTGTTGAAGAGATTTTCTCATGCTCTTCCTATAAATGACAACATACACTTGATAGGCATTCAGCAACCAGGGAAAAGACACCTGTAAACCAGAAAAGTACAGAGTGGCAATCTGAAACAGAAATGCTGTACCTGTATTCTTCTTATAAATGAGCTCTTCTTGAAAACTTTTGCAGACAACTATAAAGATAGAAAGACATATTTATATTACAAAAGCCAGCAGGAACCACTTTAAATCATACATAATTATTTCAGTAAAATACTAAAGTAGTGACACAACAGTGTTCTTTTGTAAAATTAGTAATATATAAGGCATTTGGTGCAGGTATTTGCGTTACAGATATTATGTGCAGAATATATGTATCTCTGGTGGTGTATGGTGGCAGTGTGATCTTATAGAGGAGCGGGTTTGCTTTTCACTGTTGTGTGCAGGTTTTGAAGTTGTGGGGAAGGAAAGGATTTTAAGCTTTTAAAAGTGAGGGCTGAGAAATCTGAGTTTTCCTACTTTCAAAGTTTAAAATTACAAATTATATAATTATTTGAAAAATAAGGGAAACATCATTAAGCAACATTTTGGAAGTAATGCTGGTTTTACTTAGTCTTGTGAATATTCTTATGCTCTGTTTGTGCCCTTTTATGCAAAATAGATTTGCAGGTATTAAACACACAAAAGAATTCTTTCCTTTTAACTTACAAACTCTGTTAACAAGCACAAAAATGCAATAGTGCTGTTACCACCCATAAACCTGAATCCTTGTGTGATAGAATTTGTTGGGCTCTTTTACTTTTGGAGAATCTTTCATTTTTCCTGCTTGTTGTATGCACGCCATTCCTTTACATTCAAGGATCATTAACTTTAGACATGTTCTTAACTGATGTCTTCCCTAGGTATTAGGAGTTTACAGTTCTCACAGTTGTAGTACTTCACATTGGATGTAAAGGTAGACAGATAACATTGTGTCACACCAATTTGGTTTTTGGAGTTTGTCTTTGGAAGTGAAGTATTTAGGGACTTAATTCTGATTGTTTAAGTAAATGAGAGGCTGTTAACTCTGAAGTGCTTCATACAATTGAAAGCTTCAAGTCTGGGCCCTTTATTTTTACCTCCATTTCCTTCCATTTTCTTCCCAAAGGTATCTTGGAGCAGTTACCGATAAATCTTTGTTTCTCTGGTGGCTGATGCATCTCCAATTCACCACCTTTATATTCATTTGAAGTCTCCAGCTCCACCCTTAAATCTATTACGGCCATTCTCAAGTACGCCTTCCAGGATGCAGAAATGCCAAACTAGTTGAATGGTTCATTGATGGAGATACAGCCCTCCCTCTGTATGAAGGGTGGGACTTGTCCATTTCAGTTAATTTCTCAGGTTGATGTCTGAGATTAACAGCAACTGCCAACATCAGTATTGACTTTCTGGTATGAAAGACAGCTATCTCCTGAACAAAACCATATTCAGATAATTAAGTAATTTCGCTGCACCTTGTGTCAACAATAATGAGTTGCCTTCAGACCAATGGCCCTGGTATATTGCTCTTCTCTTTCATTTTACCACCATTTCTTGCAGTGTCTTAATACTAAAACATACATTTTATTTATGAACTAATCTATGAGAATGTTACCCTTTATAAAATTTGGCAATATTTGCAATGAAAAATTCATATGCTACTTTTTCCCCCATGTTGTATATAGCGCTTCTCTTTGCAACCCCAGGTTATTACAACAGCATAAACCTTTGAACTGGTTAACAAGAATTCAGCCTAACTAGGTTAAAATATCTTTATGTTAGGTTTTACCTTTTCCAAGCAGACCTAGTTTAGTCTCAGCCTCATAAATATATCACAAAACTGTGCTGAAGTGGAAAGAAGGTAACAAGCTGTGTCTGAAAGCTCTAGGATTAAGCACATCCAGCAAAAATACTTGACAGATCCTTTGAACGTACTGTTGAACAATAAAAAGAATGAAAATATCCCATCTTCTGTACCCTGCTTTTTACCATCATAGGTACATGAAAGAATACACGTTTTGCAAATGAATTGAAATAAGATCCTATGTGACCTACCTTAATTCTAAACCAAGCTTGAAACTTGTTTTGATTAAAATGGTTAACAGTATGCCAGAAGACTTGCTTGCAAGGCTTCTAAAAAGGAGATAATTATTTTTTATTTTTCCATAGCTTTATAGAAAAATTAAATGTCAGGCCTTGCATCATTTATATCAATTTACAATCATTGTAGCATCTATTAGTCTCTTGTAGCCATTTACATTCTATTTTAATCCAGAAAGAGAACTAATTTTTAAATACTACATTTTGACTTACACTGTGATGATATCCTACAGGACCTTTCTGGAAAAATTGTGCTTGTAGATGGAACAGCATGAATTCTTGACATATTAGTGCTAATAGTCTATTCTGGAACAGTCATTTAACCAGTCAGCAGCCTATAGGCCAATCCCTTCCTCATGCCTTCTCAGCTACACAGCTCCGTTAACTGAGAGGAAGTATCTTTCCTTCTTTAGCCTGGAAACAGTGTTAGCAGCATGATGTCACTACTAATATGTTTGCAGTTGTTGTTTTACTTCTAATCTCTGCAGGATTACAGATTTCTGGTAGATTCAGATGGCAGCAAATCTTCCTGCAGTACTGATTCGTGCTGTAAGGGTAACGTGTTCTCCAGAAATTACGCGTTCCCTCTTTACGTTCTCATTCCAACTGGATGCCACAATAGCTAATGGCACTTTAGAGAAAGAAGCAGTATATTAGAAAACAACTACTTGTTATCTGACCCAGTGACACTTTTGCAGGATTTCTTCTTGCAAGGACCAATATAGCCCTAGAGTGACTGTTTGCTTCACTGCTGTCATTGTCACGATCCAGATTTTTACTCTCATTTTCATACTGCTTTTGAAGTCAGTATAGTTCCCAGAACAAACCCATGGATTATGCAGACTGAGAACCACCAATAAATTATGTAGATGTAGACTTTATAGTTGCTGAAGTAAAAAATGAAAGGGAAACATGAAGGCTGCAGAGAAGGAATGAAGATAAAGATTAAGGTGTAATGGAATCATTACAACATAGACCAGTGGCTTTACAGTCTATTTTAAACTGGGTTGGGTTTTTTTGGTGTTGCTTTTTTTTTTTTTTTTTTTAATTTAATGGAAGTCATAGTTTACCTTTATTAGTCTTCAGTTGCTTAGTCCTACATACTAGTTTATCCATTTTTGCTCAGTAATCAAACAACATGTAAAAGAGAAGAGTTACTCTCTAACGTGTTTGGCTTGTGAATAAAGATGTTCCTAGGACTAGCAATAAAATGTTTAATGACAGAGTAAAAATATAGTTCAAGATAGTGACCTTGTCCTATTGAAAATCAAGCACTTTATAATTTTATTTATGTAATATTGAGTTTGAGAATAATACATTACTGGACAATATCTTGAGAACCCAAAATCAGATATATTAAAATCAGATACACATGGCAAGCAGTCCAAACTTGCTTACCTATTCATAGAGGATACTGTGAAGCGTGGAGACAGTAAGGAATTCCACCACAAATGCGGCAGAATGGGAATCAGGGTGAAGGTCCCAGCTTTTCCTGTGAAGAGAAGTTTTTATTTAATATTTATGAATGAAGAGTGTCATCAAACTCTTGATTATGAATGATGATTAACTGATTCTGTGTGCCCCATCTGAATTTCAGATGTGTTTCACAGCAGTTGAACAAACAGGTCAGCAAGTATATTTCACTTTTTTGAACAAACACATGGGAGAAGATCTGTGTTTGGTCAGTGGTAGATTACGTATGATACATCTGTAGAAAAATTGTTCAATTTAATGTCTATCTGTCTTAGTACTTCTTTTGCTTTTATGCCTGGTCATGGTTTTTTGACATGTTTCATAAAACTTGTCATGACATGACCATGGGAGATGCTACAACATCTGCTTATGGTTTCTCCCCCCTCCCTCCCCGCGAGAAAAAGAATGTCTAGACAAAAGACTTACTGAAGTGAGGATGAGATATCGCTAAAGGTCCTGAAGTTTCTGTAGGATACCATGAAGTGAGAGCTAAAAGCATAAGAAGGGTTGGGTTTTTTTTAAAGAAACTTTTTTAAAGCTATTGCTTGTAACTAGCCAAAGGTTTACCCTTTTGTAGTGGTTTTATTACCAGTGTACATCATTGTCTATGAAGATTCTTTAAAAAAAAAAAATTGTAAAATTTGGCAAAACTACATGTTTGATTTTTAAAAAAAGTTACAATCTGAAGACGTTTTTTCTCCTGAATGGGTGAAAAATATTTCAGAATATATTTTTGAATTATTTAAAAGTTATTACTGGAAACAAAATAAGTGGTCTGTTATAATAAATGTTATGCTCTAAAGATATTTGGATGAAAGTTTTTGTAAGATAAAAGTCTTTTGTTCCTGATGTCATATGTAATTTACTGCGAGAGATTGCATCTTTCTGAAAAAATTAACTTCTGGGCTGAGAGGTACCATAAGTCTAAACAGGAAGTTGCTTCATTGAAAAACAGAAGGATTTTTAATCATCATGTTTTGGACATAGTAAATATTTAGCCCTTAGGCTTTATTTAGGCTGCTGTGGTGCCACTTTGTGCTGTAAAGGATAAACTAGGGGCACTTGCTGTTGTTTCTTAAATCTAAGTTTAAACTAAGCTGTCCACATTGTTATGATGGAGCAATGGTGGATCTCAAAACCAAAGAATAAGGAACTGTTGTGGTTTAACCTCAGCCAACAACGAGGCACCACACCGCTGCTTGCTCACTCCCCCCCCTCCCAGTGGGATGGGGGAGAGAATCAAAAAAAAAGTGAAGCTTGTGGGTTTTGATAAGAACAGCTTTATAGGACAGAAAGGAAGAAAATAATAATGGTAATAATAATAATAAAATGACATAATAATAATAAAAGGATTGGACTATACAGAACAAATGATGCACAATGCAATTACTCACCAACCGATGCCCAGTTAGTTCCCAAGCCGTGATCCCCCACCTCAGGCCAACTCCCCCCAGTTTGTTTACTGGGCATGATGTCACATGGTATGGAATATCCCTGTGGCCACTTTGGGTCAGCTGCCCTGGCTGTGTCCCCTCCAAACCCCTTGTGCCCCTCCAGCCTTCTTGCTGGCCGGGCATGAGAAGCTGAAAAATCCTTGACTTGTTGCTAAGTAGTGTTTAGACTAACCGAAAACATCAGTGCGTTATCAACATTCTTCTCACACTGACCCCAAAACATAACACTATACCAGCTACTAGGAAGACAATTAACTCTATCCCAGCTGAAGCCAGGACAGGAAGGAGTATTTCTTATCAGTAGTCTTGCCTCCCTGGTGGCTTTATCAGTCAGGCTCGTCTTGACTAGAAAGACTGACCTGTTCCTCACAGGTGGAAGGTTTCAGTGGAGCACAGATTTGACTGTGCCACAGCCTCCTCTCATGGAACTGAAACCAGTAAATTACACGTTCCAGTGCTGCTTTGAATGAACCTATCTCCTGCTGTGTGCTATTTTTAATTTGCTTGGGCATGCACTCACAAATATTTTCTGTGATCTAGTAATAGCTATTACTGATAGCTTAAATGATTTCAGCTGTTGAATCTGTTTACTATTGAGTAATAGTGTACTATTAGTGTTGACTTACTGTAGTAACTCTACAACCTCCAAAATCTGCTATGGTGGCTATATTTCTCAGTCAAAATAAAGTGCTTTACCTGGGGAAAATCTTCTAAAACACATAGAAAATACATATCTGAAAATAAGAAACAATTTAAATGAAAAGCTAGTAGTATAGAAAGATATTTTTTTTTAAATTAGTAAGTAAATATGGATGTCTTGTTTATTATAATTTGCTGAATAGGTTCCCAGAAGCCTTTCCTACCCTGGTGACCCTGGTCAGTGTAGCTTTCTTTGCTTACTTTGTATATAGAGATAATTTGAATTGCCTGGATGAATCTGTAGTTGTCACTTAAAGTATTCAAAGAAATAGTCTTTCCAGTGCAAGATGTAATTTCTAAAAAGTATTTATCAGGACATTCTTAAAGGTAGTGGTTTAAACTGGAAATAATTCTGGAAAATAGCAATGCAGTGCAAGTTCATCTTGTTGGGGCATGAGGTAAAATTTGGCTTGTTGCCTGAAAATAGGGGAACGCTGAAAAATGAGCTATTTTACTCATTCACCCTAAAGTTTAATCAAATTAATCCAATAGTAAAAACAGTTATTTCTCTTGTGCTCTGTCTTCCCCCTCTCCTGCCTTGTATGGTCCACTGCTTATGGTGCCAGCAAGCTGTGTTGCCTTTCATAATTGCATAGTCCTTTCCTCTCAGGATGGTCATGTGGCAAGCGCTGTAACTGTTTATCTAGAAAAGTGGCATTAAAAATGGCATTATGTCTTTTTTGTTTGCCCGTTTTCCGCTCTGTCTTTTATAGTGAATAAGCCGAGAGAAACAAGGAGAGGAGCCAGCTCCAGGTGACTGGCCAGCTGCCTGTGGATCAGCACCAGAAAGTGCTCCACAGATTGCAATTTGAAACCCAATAATATAATGGATAAAGTCTATGAAGCATTTTAAAACCTCCCTTGCTTATAGTGCTGCATTTTATAAGCTAGGTGACATCAAAAGAATTGGTTCTGGCTCAGACCAACTAATAAAAATGGATAAGGCTTATTTTTATGCTGAATATCAGTAAAAGCATGTGCAGAAGATTACATTTAACATTCTGGCTTTTGCCCAGAGCACAACAAAGTCTATCTTATCCCCATCCATCAGAACAGAATTTGATAAGTTTGGAGACCCCAGATTTTTGTCTCCTTCTGTTGAAGCATGAAGCAGCAGCTTGAACTTGCATGTGGATCGTATGAACGTGCCATTGCTTACTTTTACTGTCACATTTCCTTGAACAACTATGAAAAAGGTTGTATAATTAGGCTCGTCATTTAAATAGGTATTTTTAATGATCAATACTTAAAGCTGATATAAAGCATTAGAAGTTGTTGTTATATCTTACTGTACAAGGAATAATGGAAAGAAATGGAAAGGCTGGCTAATTCCTGAAGTCAGAGAGAACAGCATCTTTCAGAGCTCAGTAAAAATCACACGTAGTTGTTTCTGTGCCGATACAGCTTTAATTATTGTTAATTTTTCTAGTCACCACATGTTTATTTAAAACTGATTTTTTTGGTTCAGTAGTCCAGCCTGTACCAGCATTAGCCTCCAGATCTCAACAGCATCCTGTTTATTCTGATCTAGCTTGCCTGACTGACTCCCCAAAGATAAAATTCACTAAGTGAACTTGACAGATTCCAGGCTGTCTCCATATGGCAGGGACTGGGCTGCAGCTTCGGAATCTGCCTGGGATTTAAAAGCTGCTCTCACCTTATTAAGATGGCAGCAGTTACATGCAAGTCAAGTTCGCAGGGGCTTGTTTTAATTCTTTTGGCCTCTGCTTGAGACCAATCCGTACCATTTTTTGGTGTATGTGAATTAGAGCAGGACCAGAAGGTTGACCTTTCTTTTCCAAACAGTACTTATACCAGCAAGAGATCAGAACTGAAAATGAATCTGTACTTCAGTTGTTGACCATTTTTTAAGAGGAGTGTATACAGTTTAGGCTTAGCAGGTGCTAAACAGACCAGACCACAAGAGATTTCTGAAAAAAGTGATGAAACAGTGTGAATTTATTTGTTGCCCTGTCTTCCTTCCCTTTTGCCCTTGTATACCAATTGCTTATCTGTTGTTTGGTTTTTTAGCTATTAACAAATTAGTATTATTTTCCTATATTAAAAATATCAAACCTATATTCTGGCAACATCAAAATATTGAGCTTTCCGAACGGAATTGCAGGGACCATTTTTGAGAATTCAGACCAGCTGAGGATCTTTCCCTGCGTGTTTAAGTCTGTGCTGCGTGTGGCAGATAGCCAAAATCAGTCACAAAAAAGGGGTTCTCATAAAGTGACTGAAAATTATTCAAAGAAAATACTACTGGAAACACATATGCACTATGTGTAAAATAAAATATTAGTATTTGTCCTCTTAATCAGCTTTAAACGAAAGCTTATCATTATAAGATTTTTAAAAATCTTAGTGTTAGAACTATTCTCTCCAAATTTTTTTTTTTTTTTTTTTTTTTTTTTTCAGTTCACAGGATTAAAGGAATTTATGCTGGCAGGTTTAAACAGATCATCCTTAAAATTACAACATTAGCAAAAAAGAATTTATAAAAATTACACAAAATATCTCAACTGGTTAGTGCTTGTTCTATAAAATATAGACGCTGCAAAAAATAGTTTATTAAGAAATAATTTTAAATTAGAGTTACTGTATTGGGATTGACGCAATTGTAGAAATAGTTATATTTTTCTAAAAAAATAGAAGTAGAGATTTCCTCGGCTACTCCTGTTCCTGCCTGACATTGTTCATCAGTAGCACATGCATACTTGAAAAAGAGATCGAGAATGAATAACCATCCTAAATTTGCTTTGTTATATCTTCTCTGCCTGCTTTTCATAGTCCAAAAGTGGAAGGTAGTGATCTGACGTGATACTTTCAAATTTAAAACAAACAAACAAACTTTTGTGAGTTAAACTTTGTATTTAAAGTAATCGTGACTGAGTTGGTTAAACAAGCAATGACATGTCATAATCTCTCCCTATTGATTTTGTCCTTTCTTTGAGAAATAGGGATTATATATATATATATATATTTTTTTTTTTTTTTTTCCCCACCAGATACTGGTTTTAGATCTGGGAGTTTAGTTTTTATAGAGGCACTGAATCAAGCAACAGAGTTTTCTGGTTATCTGTGGTTCTTGCCCTTGCATCCTTTTCACAGCAGGAAATGAGGATCTTCTGTTGGGACCATTTAATCAGTGCTGCAGTCTCACCTTGTCTGGAAAGAGTAGCTCTGGAGGAACCCCTATTCAGCATCTTGGTACTTTCTATTTTATCTGAAGCTGTGTGAATCAGTTTGTGAAAACTGTGATTTTTTTGTCTCGGATACGTTACATGTTTAGTTCTTGGGAATCATCTGTGTCTTCCTGAATGTTAGTTGTAATGTTTTTTTATCTTCAGTTACTTTGCATTTAGCTGCAGATTAGTTTGCAGCATTAACTAACTCCTTATATGCTTTCTGAGGAAAACTCGCTGTTACTCTCTGGATTGTATAATGTAGACCTGTGCCAAAAATTACCAATAGGCCCAATAGTAATTAAGGTGGGAACAACAGGACTACATCATTACCGTGTTTCTGACAATGTATGTATGGGTCTTGTGAGCATATATATACAAAATGCCCACCGAGTCATTATTATCATGGATGCTCTTACAGCAGCTATTTTGAAGGCAAAACTTCAAGTCTCTGAATAAAGAGAGGCCAAATTCCCACTCAAGGATTTATAATAAGCAAATAGGTTAAACTTTTATCTTAGATCTAGTACAATTATCCCTTTCATGACATCCTATTTTCCTGCTGTATGCATTACATGAAGGAAGTTTTACAGTCTAGCTGAAACACCAGATACAGGATGTATTAGTGTGTAGGGAGTATCTTTGAGGAAGGAGCCTTTAATGTTGCATTTGCATAAAAAGGCAGGTAGGTTTGATTTTTAACGATACACTGCAGTCATGTTGTTAAATCTGTTACAAAATTCACAGACATCTGCCTTTTAGAGCAGTTGTAGCAGATAAATGCAGTGCCTCTTACAGACTCGTGTTTTATTTTACTCAAGCCTATTTTAGAATTAAAAGCCACAGAAGTACCTTTTGCTTTTGTTTTTACATGTCGTCTTTGTTTTTTCAGATGAATCATTTCCTGCTGTATTTATACATCTCTTGCATTTGTGAAGTGAGCATATTTTTTTTTATTAATTTTCTGTCGTATGGACTAAGTAGTAGTATTTCTTAATGCCACTGACTTAATGGTAAATTGAAATCCACTATTTGACTGGACAATTAAATGGCTTCTCCGCTAAACCTGGATGTTAATGACCATGGAATGAAATAAAATGAAATTATCGGGACCGGCAGCCCACGCTCACTCTGTAAACATCTAGATTGGCTGAAGTGCAGTGGTCTATATTTACAGCAGAGCTGGCAGAAGGAAGGGTGTGAGTATTCTTCATCTGCATGAAGGCAAAGTCTTAGTTTAAGTTGCTGATAAAGAAGTTTGAAGTGATCTTGAGGGTTTTTTTCATAGAAGCTTATGAGGGGAGTCTTCTGGCACTTAAAGGATCGCATGGTTAATACTGATCTTGAACTGACGTTAGCGTTGCACAGCAGAGAGCAAAAAGGGCTAAAAGTTTTCAGCACCTCCAGATTAATCTGGAAAATGGCATCTGACGAAAACTTTGAGGGGTTTTTTTCCTTGTAGAAAAGTGGTTTTGGTTTGTGGGTTTTTGTTGTTGTTGTTGCTGTTTGGTTTTATTTATTTTTATTTTTTGCCTGGCTGGAAATTTTTTGTGAGGTAGTAATAATAAGAAATAGAATAGGTTGGTCACTTCTTGAAACTGGAGAAGAAAATCTCCAAGTGTTTCAACGCTGATCTTCCCAGCATTATTGCAGGATGCAGCCTGACTGAACTACAACACACGTATAATCAAGATGACCATTTGTTTACCACAGCAATTTGTAAGATCTGGCATATTTCACTCCCTTGCTTTTTCCATTATGTGTTATTTTTAGAACACCGTAACTTTAAATAGCAATCAGTTTATGTCCATTTATTTAAAATTAAATTGAAGTGGTGCATCTTTTATGTAATAATGACATATAAAATACATATGAAAATTATCAGATTGTAAGGAGCTGTTTAGTAACATAGAACACCCAGGTTTAGGTTATGGTTTACTTTATTGCCATTATTTGTGAATGCAGTCACCTGTAAATGTTACTTTGGCTTTTACTAATTAGGAGAAGGAACCATTTTTATATTTTAGGATGGCATAGGATTTGCACCTGTGCCTGAAATACAGACTTCATTAAAAATTTACAATAAATACTCTATAGGATTATTTGAAAGCTGGGGTTCATGTTCACAGGAAAGGAGCTTCACAAATTATGTTAACATTATATTGGTTTCAGTGAACTGAATTAATTATTCTGTCTCGGTTTATATGGTCAGTGTTCACTCCAAAGTAAGAGCAGGTTGGATGAGGGGGATTGCTTAGCGTGTGCTCCTTCCCACGGAAGGTGTCCTTACTGTGAAGGATCTCTGGCATACGAGGTGAGATTTTTTTCTTTTTTTATAGAAATAGAATGCTGCTTTTAAACAGCCATAAGCTGGAATCCTTGAAGGGTCATTGTCTGAGTTTGAACTGTCTTCCAGGAGTGGTCAACATGTTGGTTGTACAAGTAGAATTAATCCTTTTCCAGTGGAAATCCGTTTATCTGTTTCATGTGTAAAAGAAAAAGAGAAATAAATCCCCTTATTCATACTCTCCTTTTAGAGTTGTGCAAGTCTATGTTGTCTGAGTTAGGCTAACACAGAGGAAATACAAGAAATACACCAACCCCTATTGTTAATTAAAAAAATTGCAAGGAGTAACTAGTAGTAGCTTTATTAGATTGTGTGGTATGGTTTGCTAAATTTAGGCTAGAAAGCCCCAAGGATACCGATCAGGGAACCTTCAGAGTGTTTGCTTTCTAAAGAAGCCTAATCCCAAGTTGTTTGCGCACACTGTACTAACATCTAATAGAATATATAGATGATGTGGAGCAAACGTGTCCAGATAAGAGCTGTCACTGCTTTGTTGGATACGATTGTATTCATAGGTGCAGTGGAAAGGGCTTAACGACTTGGCTCTTGACATCACCTGAGAGTCCTGCATTTATGTGTTGCCATCCAGCAGAAGAAAGCAGTTCCTCAAAATACATAAAGGTAGATTTGACCAGATTGTGAGCCTAAGAAAACTGGAAGGGTCTCCCTAGAGTCAGTGTAGTTGGTGGATGATTACATCACGCAAAGATAGGCCCGGGAGCCTCCTTGACCATTTTTTTCAAAAGTTGGTAGTGATGTCTAATTTTCTAGCCAAGTGCATGAGTCACTTTGGTCAGCTGAGTTTTAGAGGAAGAGGGCAGTTTCATCGAGTGCTTCAAAATGTCTGTTGCTTGAAAAATCAAACTTTCATGTTGGCTTCTGCAGAGTAATTTTTTGCAGGCTAGTAATCTCAAATTGGTTCGAAACAGGAATTTACTCTGTCCCAGTCCGGTAAGGAACTGGATTTACACATTTCCAGTGAGCAGTGGATTAAAGACAAGTGCTGTGCACAAGAAACTGGCCCAGGTTGCTTTCTGTTTTACATTTTTACTTCAGTTTTCTCTTCTGTAGAGGTATTAACAAAACAGTTCACTATATTTGGAATGCTAATGGCAGTCAAGTTACATCAAAAGAGGGATCTATTATTAAATTGACAGAATGTCAGTGGCAGAAATCAGCTATAACTTGTTCTGCATGTCATTAGCTGGAAGAATCACATGCAAATTTTTAACATTGATCAAAATTCCATTTCTCGTTGATTTTTGCTGTGCTAGGCCTAGGACAGAATAAGAAATTAATCTTGGGTGTACTTGGGTATGCAACTGAAATTGCAGTGCTTGAAGCCAGTTTTTACCTCAAGAGTAGTTTATGCATTCATTTGTCCCTTAGAAATAACGTTTACCTAAGTTAGTGAAACCTGGGTGAGGCCTTTTACATTTAAAAGAGATTTCCCACATATCTGGTTTTGATTGTCATATCCTTCAGTGCGCTTGTCCAAATCCTACCCACATGCCACTATGCAAATGAGGCACTCCCACATAGTGAATGTTCTGCACAGAAATCATGAAACGCCTAAGCAGCCTTTTTTTCCTTTTAACAAATGGAGGCCTAAAAAATATTCTAAAGAAAGTACAATTCTGCCCACCAGCTGAGGATTGTGCAGGGGCACCTTTAAAGTATATTGTTATGTAAGCTTATAGGAAGAAATGAAGCAAAAATGACAAACTTTTGCTGCAGCTTTAGAAAGTTGCACATTGCTTGAGATGGAAAATAAACTAGTTTAATTCACTTAAGCTGCTGATTATATTTAAGTCAATAACAAACTGACACAGGCTTAGCTGGCAAACCTCTATATCCTTGACTGAAGAAAACTGCAATGATAAGACCAGGGTAAGAATCATTTGCTCTTAATACTTTTCCAAAGCATCAGCTACAATTACGTTGTTATAGATGACGCTTTTCACGGTAGTACTAAAACTGGTGTGTTGATTGTTCTTTAATTTGCGGTTTAATATAGTTTTAATATAGTTTTCATTTGCTTTGCCGGATTAGAAAAGGCAGCTCTGCTATGTTGGCCAACCCCAAAAATGACCAGTGTAGCTCTTTCACGCCTTCATTGCTACCTGCACAGCGTGTTCTTTTGCTGGCTTCTGACAAAAACTTTTGTCAATTGATCCATTTGTGAATGGGTTTTGTGCCCTGTTTCGAGAGCAGCTTTGTTTCAGAGGAAGCTCCAGTAGCTCCTGTATGCATGTTCGTGATGAGAGAACAGTTTAGAGGGGAATTTATAATCTTTGGGGGTTTAAAGTGGTAGATGAATGTAAAAAAGTACATACATCACAAATTGTTATTTTCTATAAAAATTCTTCATTTAAAAACCAAAAACTAAATCAGTGCTATGAACAAAATCTAATATCGTAGCTCAAACAAATATTTTTAAATCCTTCCTCGTTCCATTACAATTTAAACTAAACCAGTCATATTAGAAGTTGGATTCTTTTATTTGTTATATTCCTCTTATATTTTGTTCTTATTAGTCAAAATGAATTAAAGATGACTGAGAGTTTTCTATTTGATCCTTCATAGTTCAGTGATTGGTTTCCATCTGTTGAAATAGGAAACTATTTAAAGCCATCTGTTTCCTTTGGGATTAAAGGTATTTTTATTAGTGTTAAGCATTTAACTGATACATAAAAAAAATAAATTTAAGCTAAATTTAAATTGATCTTTTTGGACATTGTTCAAATAACAATATATGTTATATTTTAAAAACTATTGGTCTTTTTTTATTGTTAATATTTGGGGTATTATTTGCTTTGGGAAATCATTTAGCTCAGACATGAAAAGTAAGTCTGATACATAAAACTGAACAAAAAAGCCCCACCCTAATTAGCTGAGTGGGATTGTCAGCAATGTATAGGCCTTATTCATTTCTTCTGTATAAAGGCAGATGTATCTAATAAATGTGCTGACCAGAAAACAAATTTATATTTCCCTTTTAACATAGCTAAAAATTAAGAAACATTTACTTTATCACTTGAATCAGAAGTTCTGTCCGCTCCTCGCTTTTGCTCATGACAGTGCAATTTCACTGCTAAGTTTTGGATGTCACTCATATTATCAGCTTGTTCCTGGGAAAGCCATAAAATCCTGAGTCAGGTCACTTGGCAGTCAAGTGGAGGAGAAAACTGCTTTTCAGCTATATTGTATTGCTTTAAATTGCAAATGTCTTTGTATTTGCTTCAGGTTTTTTTTGTTTTGTTTTGGTTTTAATCCTGCTGTTGCACTCTGTGTTAGAATCTAAGATTTATATTTCTTTGACTGTTTAATGTTTTCTTTCATCGCCTTCATAAATAGTAATGACTAGCTTATGTATATCCAGGGAAGTAAGGCAAAAAGCCCTTGAGTGTGCCAAGTCTGAAAAAATTTAAATTAGTGTATCAAATGTTAGAAGAAGAGGAATTAAGGCTCTTATCAGCTACCCATAAAGCAAAGAATCTTTTAAATTCTAACAGTGGTTTGGTAGATACAGCTAAATCTAGCTTTACTTATGAAAGACAATGGCAGGTATGTGGTTCAAAGTAAAAGGTTTCAGCTTAATGAAAGCTATTTAACATGTTATTCTAAATCCACAGAAAGGCAAATCTTTATTCCAAGGTGTCGATCATTTCTGTTAGGGGAATCCTGCAATTTTTAATGAACATTTTTCTTTTTCTCATTTCTAATTAGCTTCAGCACTTAGATTCCAGAATGCTAGCCTTCAACACTGAGATTTCTAATGGTAATAAAGCACTTGAGGTGGTATTTAATTAAAGTAGAGTGGTGATAGAAAGACCTGAGCGGGGCTGAAATGCTAATCCTTTTGCATTGCTCAGTGTCCCCTTGTGATTGTGATTGATGAGTTGATTTCTCTTTACAACTTCATTTGCATCATGTGGTAATACCCACAGGCAGAGGTGCTGTGTATTTCTGGATGAGAGCTCACCATTAGTACAAGCTAATGTGTTAAATGGGGTAGAGGTAGGGTGAAGAGCTCTCTTAGCTCTTAAGGAACCTATTATGTAACTGGTTGATGGGGGGTGATGTGACTCCCCGTTTAAATGCTAGTGCTGATAATATCTTTATCTACTTTTACCTTGAAAATATGCATTCTCCCACCCACTGTCTGTCCTATGCTTTCCCGCTTCTATTTGTCTCGGTTATTGTGTTCAAGTCATCATGCCAGGTAGTGGCTGCTATGAGGAAAGGCTATAGAGCTTTCTTTGATTCTTAGAGGCAAAATAAATTGGTCAGGACACTCTTAAAAAAACAGATACTTTCCTTGTTACTAGAATTCCTTGTTCCTGAAATTCTGACTCCAGCTTGAAACTTCTGTAATGGCAGAGCTGTTTCTTGTTTGGAACCAAGAAGTTCGTAGTGGGACGACCCAAGCTTCTTAGGCTGTCAGTCTGCTTGCACAGAAAGATATTGAGTCATCACCACTTTGCCCCTCAAAATTGGCTTTCCTGTAAGCAGTTCTTACCTGCTTACATCTGAATGGATGTCCATGTCAGTGTGTAATATAAACATTTCCAACAATTCCAAGTGAATTTCTACTGGATTAGTATAGTCATATTAGTATAGTATATTTGCTCTGGCAACAGAGGAAGCCAACAGTATCCTGGGCTGTATAAACAGGAGCATAGCCACTAAGTTGAGGGAAGTGATTATCTCCCTTTAGTTGGTACTTGTTAAATCACATCTAAGATATTTGGCCCAGTTTGGGGCCCTCCAATACAAGAAAGATGTCGGTCAACTGAAGTAGGTTCAGCAGAGGGCCCCCGACATGTTCATGTGCTGGAGGCACGTGCCGTGTGGTAAGAGGATGAGGGGAGTGTACTTGTTCAGCTTGGAGAAGAAGAGGCTCCAGTATGACCTAACAGCAGCCTTTCAATGCCTACAAGGAGGATACCAAGAAGGAGGAGGTAGTCTCTTCACAGAGGTGCATGGTGGGAGGATGAGGCAACACACATCAATGGGAACAAGACAGGTTCCAACTAGGTATGAGGAAAAACTTTCCCCATGAGGACAGTTTAGCATCAGAACAGGTTGCCCAGAGACTTTGCACAGGCTCCGTCCTTAGTGGTTTTCAAAAAAATATCTGGATCCAGCCCTGAGACCCTGGGTCTGATTGCATAACTAACCCAGCTTTGAGCAGGACGTTGGGCTAGAGACCATAGCATGAAGAGTGTAATTAAATGCTCTTAAATCCTATAGCCAGATACTTTTTTATTTTTCACAGCTGATAGATGTTGTCTAAAACACAATTTAAAACTAATTTTTTCCATTTAAATTGGATAATGCAATGTAGTGCAGATGTGCAAATCCTTAAAATGTTGTCTGTACCCTCTAGGCTGTCCTACCTGTTGCCTCTCTGTCACTTCAGGGATAGAATTGGTCTACTGCCACTTTCGACTTACACATTCCTCTCCTGTCTCCTTAGTGAATAGAATGCTCTGACAACCTTTCTGGTTTTAGATCAAAGTATTATTGAACCTAAACAGAAGGGGAGAAATACTTTAAATCCATTAAAATAACAAACAATCTGATGTGTGCAGTTGTATAACTTAAAGTTACCATACCTTCTGTTGAGATTTTAGGCAAATTTCCATTTTCCAATCACCGCTGATCTCAGGTCAACTATTTATTCTTTTGCAGTCTTTCTCCTCATGTGAGTGAATGTGTGTTTTTAAGCTAGTGAGGGTATTTGTTTTTCTGAGTTCACAAGTGTAGACTTTTTCCAAATCTAGTTGCCTCAGCTCGTATCTGAAAATAAATTGGCAAGATGAATGGTTCTTGCAAGAAGAATAGTTAATGCATATTTTCCTGATTCATGGCGAAGGGATATTCCCGAATTGTTCCTTACCTTGCTTGTTTTTCCTGACGGTTGCTGTTAAATGGAAGGAGTACCCAGACAGATCATTGCAGAAATGACTGCAGTGCTTTAAGATGCTCTCTAGCTGGAGGCTCATAGTCCTCCGTTTGAGACAGCAAATATATATTATGTGTCCAGGATATGTCTGATTCAGTGGAGAACTGGGTTGCATATACTGAACCATTTTGGGGTTCAAAAAGCCAAACCAGCTGATAGTGCGAGTGCATGTAAGGAGCTCCCAAATTTCTTCTGAGCTTGCAGATGGTGACAAGTTCGGCATTGTCATTTCCTTGTTGACCATCTGACTGCAAAGTGCAGTATATTCATAAAAACATCCCAGAATTGAATCTAACATAGTATCTCAGTAACTAGGTCAGACTTACTGCACTGTTAACTATGCTTCTACTTCACTGTTCTTGCTCAATTCAGTAGCTTGGAGTTAAAAAGCTGTAAAAATTTCTCCAAAGCAGAAGCACTGATATGTGAAACAAAAAAATAAGTTCTGCAGAGTATCTTCACGGAACACAGTTATCTCTTAAAAATGAAATGCAACCTTGTGCAAAAATCTGTGCAAATTGCCCTATTACTTCCAAATACTTTCAATGCTTTGTCATTTACAGCAACTTGCAAAAATTTTGGATTATATTTGAATATAAAAATTTGGATTCTACTGAACTTCTAATCCTAGTGAACTGTTGTTCAGAGGAAAGGACTTCCTTGTCGGAGACCAAGCTCTGGGTGTCTGCATTTATGTAGCTAATTTCTTGAAAACATCTAAAATTCCTCTTTTGCTTCCATGATCACTAAGAAAACCTTGCAATTTCCGTAGAGAGGCAGTTCCCTTTGTCAGAGATGACCCTGCACAATAAGGTTTCCTGGGAAATAGAAGTTTCATACCAGAAAAAAGAGATTAGTTCAAGACAATTATTTATGAATATTGGTATCTGTTCTACTACTGGTTTTCAGAAATCTATGTTGATGACAGTTAACTGTGTTAACAGCATTGAGTAGACTGGAAGTACAAAATGGCACTATACATACTTATGAGTATGTTCACCTACTTCTGATTATTTTTATATTTATGGTAGATTTTTTTTGTGCTCGTGAAACCATATGTAAAAGCTAGCTTTCATCTGAATTGTGTGTGGGGTTTTTTTCTAGATTGCAGTTAACATGCAGCTGATTATTTAAGGGTACACACCTGGTAAATGCAGTTGTAGAGGTTTTTGTTAGGGCTGTATTAATTATCCTGTACTAATTCTGAAGTAATTTTTATTTCAAAACTCAGTGTTGTTTGTAGATGAACCACAGGTGATTTCTGAATAAAGCTTGACTGAGATTATTCTCTGAAAAAAGGAGATTATTTTAAAAACTTGCAGACAAATAAGAGAATTTGAGGACATGCAAGTTACAGTATTAACGTGGAGTTGTTTGCATCAGAAAGTTGCATTGCTTAAAGGAAAGCTTACTTTCACTGAGATTCTGCACAAAATGTTAGATGCTCTGCTTCTAGTTTTAAATTATTTGCCTTTTTGCTTTGTGTAATTCTACTAAAAATCCCTCTTCATCTAAGGCAATGGGAACCACCATTTAGCTGGGCTATGTGGTTCAGTGCAGGGTTTGTAGTAACTTGCTAATTTATTTGTTTTTAATTATTATCTTAAGTGAAATGGTGCAATGATGTTGCTCTTTCAGATTTACAGAATGTAACATGTTAGCCAACAAATTCTAGTAGCAAACTATGCGTTTAGATTTCTGGTTTATGTATGTAAGAAATGGAAGCAAAATGTATTCAATTGTTAAAGCCCAAGACATACAGAAATCAGGATTTAAGTTCAGGGTATCTTCACCCTTACTCCCACTTTTCTGCATAGAGCAGTAGAGACTTTTACAATGTCTACTGCTTATATTGTCTGAATTAATGTCATATTCTCTGTTTAATTGCAAATATTTTATATCATCATTTGTTTGCTTCTGAAGTGTGTGAGAGGTCTTGAGTTCAGGTTATTTAACTGGTGTTCAATCTGTGTTACTAAAATGAGGTTAAAATAATAATCTGAAAAAAATATTTTATAATCCTTATTAGCAAACAACATTTTCAGATTAATTTACTATGCTTCATAACTCCCCGCTGAATTTGGTTCTTAGTCTGATAGCATGAATACATATATATGTGTGTGTGTGTGAGAGAGACAGACACCAAAATTGAATTTGGTGCGCATTGCCTTTCTTAATTGATGCTATTAGTCACTGCACACCTCTTTATTGGAGGATTTGAATCTACTTTTTCACCTTTGGTTAATTTAAATTAGCTCACTGTTTTGTTGAGCTTGGGGGTTTTGGGTGGGTTTTTTTGTTTGTTTTTGTTTTTTTGTTGGGGGTTTTTTTGTGTGTTTTGTTGGTTTGGTTTTTTTTTCCCCCCACTATTCTTTAGAACTGCAGGCAGTGGAAATATTAATAGTTGTATAATTTAAGAATCCATTTTAAAAATTGAACATTTTTGTTACCACATGAAGTCAATTGATGAGCAGTGAACCCTTTGTGGTTATTTATACAAGGTGGTTAATATACTTACCACTTCATTAAGACCAACAGATGGGAAATGTCGTAGTTGTGTCAAGTTCCAAAATATCTTTGCATCTTCCAAATCCTGGATTATTTGGCTACAATGGTATCTAGAATAAATGGGAGCAGGCAAAAAAATGCATCAAATTGTACTGGTCCTGTAGCCTCAGATTTCTGCTCAGAATAGTTCACAATTACATTAGATATTTTGCATGAAAGTTAAGGAGTATATATGAAGGTCATCCATTGCTTTTCATGTTCATACTTACACACAGTTACTGCATTACCATGTCGTATAGCATTTTGCATCTCCTGTACTCTCAATTGTTGCAATAAATATTAAATGGGAGAATCAGATTTTTGCAGGTAGTGTGGAAAGTTGATGCAGAGGAAATAATAAAGGAGGATATGAAGAAGACTGAGGGAGGCAGAGGAGGGTTTAAAAGATAGGGAAAATTAAATCAGGATCTGAATAAGAGAGGAGAATTCACTAACAGGCTTAGTTAAAATAAACGCAGTACATTTGTAGAGGTAGACTTCTGCTTTTTAGGTCCCTATTTTGGAGCCTAAGTTCTATTTATACAGTCTTCGTGTCCTCTGAGGTGGATTGAGTCTGCCAAAGTGGATTCTTGACATATGTGCCACTTCACAGTTTCAGTTACTTTCCCAGAATAAAATCCATGTTTCTACATTTTTGTTGTTGTATTTAGTCTCTGGCAGCTGAAAACTGGTTTATTTCTGATGGATTATGTAGTGATCATTTTTCATTGTTTTTCAGATAAGCCATTAAACATATGTAGAAAAAGTACATTTCAGTAAAAGCCTACCAAGTTTCTGTGTTGCATTGCTCAAACACCTTTTCTGAAGCACAGTCCTTCACATACCTGATTCTACTAAGGCTGACAAAAATCAGTAGGCATTAGTGAGCTCATAAATTATTGTTCCTTTTTAAATGTGCGCTTAACTAGTAGAAAGCTGATGATGTTGCTTTCTCTTTCAAAAAATTAGCAACACTCTCATTACACCTGTTGCTGCTTCAAGGAAGATGTCTTTCCTTTTACATAGGGAGACTTCAGAAGAAAGTAGGTAATTGACAGTACACGTTATACTGTAACTATGAGTTCAGGCATGCTGGGTGTGCATTAAAAAGACAATGGAATAGATTAGTTTGAGGGTATAATACATATCAAAATTGTTCTATACAGATATCGGAATATTAAATAAAAGGCAAAGACTTCATAAAGTCTCATATAATCCCTCTTGGCATGGGTATATGAGTAGGTATTCAGTTTTTTTCCTTTAAGTGTGCTGATATGATTAAATTTGACTTGACACAAGTGATGTACTATACCATGTGATTGTACTATTTAAAAGAAAAACCACTTTTCTGATTGAATACCTACTAGCTATCAATTTCTGTGTAGCAATACCTAATCTGAATTTCTTTTGCACCTAGAATGCTAACACATTTGCTGTATTCTCTATCTCACTAGGTGTGCACTCAGCAAATACTGAACTGTTTCAACATTTTCCGATACCTTATTTAATCTAGTGTTCTAGTATAAAAGACAGCCAGTTCACTTCATGTGGATTAAAAGCAGTTTTCAGGCTATAACACTTCTCTCCCAAAATAGTCTACGTAGATGGTTATTTTCACTAATTCCAGAGTTTGGATGCTGTAGCTGTTATACATGCTGCTGCCCTGTATAAACACAAATGCTGTTGGATGTGGTTGCTGTAAATTAGCCGTATGCTTCCGGTAAGTATGCCAAAGTTTTTCTCAATGCTGTTTCAGTTTTGGAAATACCTTTCCTTCCACCAGCCCTCCCTTCCTTACACGCAGAGGCACAAAATAAAATTGTAAACTGAGAAAGATAATTTGTACCCAGTCCCACAATCTATATTATTTTAAAATAATGTACTGTTCAAAGCAATGGTTTTTAAGCTTACCAGGGTTAAGCACCTATGGCATATAGCAGAGGCCAGCTTTACAGCAAGATTTACTACCATATGTATATGTTCAGTCTTGTGAAGAAGGGCTAGTAAAAAAATAAATCTCCAAAGAATATGTGCAGGGAGAAGCAATATAGTTCTGCAGATTTGAGAGCAGTTTTAGTCCCTGTCCTACAGATGGGGAAATTTAAAATACAAAGACAAATTGGCCATTTCTTCCGTAGTAACAGAAGCTTTTTAGAGGTTTAACGAAGTAGAACTTACCAATCAGTATAGTCAGTGAAAGTCTTTCAAATGCTATAGGAACCATTAAAAGCTTTTGTTCATTTTCTTCATAACTGCAGATTCATTGTAGCATTCTATTAATAGATTTTTGTTTATTTTCAGCCAGTTGTGACATTCAGCAGTGTTTAGAAATACATTTTGCATTGCATGGGCAAATCTTATCACCATTTTTATCTCATTGGTGAGAAAAGCTTTACCTTTCTCTTCAGTATTGTGGCTTAGTTTGCTGACGACAAACATCGTTGGAGTAAACAGTTACTTGTTAATGCTATAACAGCATCTTAACATAAACATTAACTGAAGTACACAAATGATCTCAGTGGTAAACAAGCATAGCAAAGTGTAGCTGGGGCAGGAAGCCAATCTGTGTGTTCCTTGTGCCCAATGATATTTTGCTAGTCATTTTAATCTTAGAAGTAAATAACATTGAAGATCATGTTCCATCATTTCATTTCAGTGCCAAAAAATGAATGCCACTTTAACTGGTATTAAAAAAGATGGCATTGCTGTGTTAGTTGGTCATTGCAGTTCAGGTCATCTATGTTCCATCATAAATAACAAAATTATGAAAATTTTTAAATTAAACAGAGATGGGAAATGGGCATTGTCTGAAAGCAATGGTAAAATAGTTAATTTCTAGATTCTTTATATTTTATTATTTCTGAAAATTTAAAGAAAGGAAACAACATAATGGTGGATTTCTTACCTATAAAACTATATTCAGCTCTGTTGAAATAACTTCATTTTAATCAAAAGTTTATGGGTGTGAAGATCACAATTCTTGTGTCTTGGAACTGATAAGTATGATTTGTGGACATATTGAATTCATAAATACTCTGCCAGATTTGTTTAAAATATTGAGGTTGAACATATAAAACCAAAAATTCTGCCTGCTGAAAAATTACAGGTAAAATGCTGAATATATGCAATTTCCACATACATTTGGACATTATTGCATGGGATCCCCACGAACAATACACAGATGAGTTGTTTGGGTTTTTTTTTTGTGGTGGGAAAGAAGGAAATAATAGCATTTCATTTGCGATTTAAAAGATTTATAGTCTATGAACAATCTGCTTCAAGGGCAAATAACAATGCACTTACTATTTAATATAGATTACATTTCTGTGTTTTAATACCTTTATTATATACAGACTAAAACTGAAAGGGGTTCAGTGAATGTGCAATGAACTTCATTCCCTCAAACTGTTATTCCATGATGCCCGTGGTGCAGAACTTTGCACTTTTCCGTATTGAACTACGTGAGGATTCTGATTCCCCAGTCCTCAGTTTATCAAGATGTCCCTGGATTGAGGCTCCATAGTTTAGTGTTATCAGCAGATTTGCGGAGAAAGTACGCTTTGTCATTCTCCAAGTTGTTGAACAATGTGAGACACAGTATTGACCCTAAGGTATTCAACTTACTACTGGTCATGAGCCAGACATTAAGTCATTGATCTTAAAGCCAGGCAGTTCAGCCAATTTTGAAGCCATCTGGCTGTCCAGCCCTTCCTTCCTTAGTTCTCAGCCTGGACGATGCTATGGCAGACAGCACTGAAAGCTTTATTGAAGTGAAGGTAGATTGTATCTGGTGCTTTAACTTTGTCTCTGTAGCCAGTTGTTTTTGTTTTTTGAAGACAACCAGGTTGATCAAGCACAATTATCCCCTGAAAAGTCCATGTTGACCTTTTCAAATTACCTAAGTCTCCTTCATGTGCGTGGAAATGGATTCCAAAAGGATGTGCTCCATGATCTTTCCAGGGCCTGAGATGAGGCTGAGTGGTCAGTAGTTCCTTGAATTGTCCTCCTTGCCTCTTTAAAAGACAGGAGTAATGTTAGCTTTTTTTGAGTCATCTGGAACTTCCCCATCAGTATAATTTTTTGTAGTTTATTAAGTATTGGCCCATGATCACGGTGATCTACTCCTTCCACACCTTCTGTTGAATGCCTTAGCACTTCAAATATGTAAATGCATCCAGCTTCAAGAAGTAGTCCCTAACCTGTTGCATCTCCATTGTTCACTGTCCCTCTCCTTTGCTACCCATGCTGTGCATGATTTGGGAGCAATGATTTAGGATCAGACTTTACCTGAAATAAAAAAACCATGAAGTATTTCATTATATTATGATGACTTTTTCATCACAAGGCTGTCTCCTCCCTGCATCAACATTATCCTTGAACTTTTGCAACAAGCAGACCTAGTATGTAGAATCCTCTCCTGTCAGCCTTAATGTCTTCACTAGTCTTAGTTCCAGCTAGGCTGGACAAAAAACCTTCTAGATTTTGTTCTCAAGCAATACTTCTGTGCGCCTCCTTTTTTGCCAAGCCTTGTTTCCGTTGCTTGTATGCTCCCTTTTTGTGTCTGTCTTCATTGAGGAGCTTTCTGCTTAGCCATGTGGGCCTTCTGGTAAGTAACTTCCTTCATAGTGGATGGTCTGTTCCTACACGCTGAAGTTCTCTTTAATCAATGGCTCAGTCGATCAGGCAGCTACCTCCGACAGTTTCCTCTCATGAGTGAACCTCAGGGATTCCTAACAATTCCCTGGATAAGCTGAAGTCTCTTTTCCTGAAACCTAATTTTCTGCCTTTGCTGCTTATCTTCCTGGTGTTCCTCCAAATTCCCAAACTCAATCATGTCATTGACTTTATGGAGCTTACCATGTAAATCAAACTCTTAAATTTAACTGGTTTAAACAAAGTAAAACAAAACAACTCCCATTAGTTCATTTGGGACAGTTTTATCATGATCACTGTCACTTAACCTGACTGGTTCAAGTGAACTGGCTTATAAAGCAGCCCTGTATACTTTGATGTTTGCAAACAAATAGCTAAGGAGGTATGATCTTTGGTCAGCTTTGCTGCTTAAGACCACTTACAGCATTACATTCTCATTTCGCTTACTAGCTGACTATGTTCCTTGTCTTATTTCAGTAGAGTCAAGTAATGATCCTCCCATTTGTGATATTGAAACATGGACCTGTTTCACATATAATGGATGAACTGTGGTTATAGTGGTACCGCCTTAGAAAATGATTCAGCATGAGGGATTATGAAGAGAGATGTCCCCTTTCTTTTCTGAGGCTAAATCGCAGCTCATCAGTGAAAGATTTTGTCCCTGGTTAAAAGAGGTTGTTCAAAGTGTTCCGTTCAAAGAGATGGCATGCCAGTCTGTGCTCAAATAACTGCTGCTGCCCTTCAGTCTTGTGTAACGTTGCTCGTTCTGTCCCTGTAGCCTTGTTTTACTACAAATCTGAATACCTAGGGCAAGCTGCATTTTGATGCAGTAACTTCAGTGGTGCTTTTGTGAAGCAGACAAAAGTCTGCTAGGCCGAACAGTGAAAGCACTGTGCCTGTTTACAGTCCTGTGTTCTTGGTTCTCTGTGTCTAATACTTGTCACACACGTCACTCATTCTGCCTAGTGGTTTTTTAATATAAAATCATTTGTTTATACATGAAAAATAACTGATTAGGTACACATGAAACTGTGATACGGTTTCTCCAGAACAAATGGCCTTCAAACATGTTATCTCTGCACGTGACTGTGGGTTCATCCCTTTCTGCAGCTAACAAAGCTGGTAAATACATTGCTATATTTTGTGGTATGTCTATTAGGAAATCAACTGAAAAAGCAGTTCATTTAATATACTCTGGATGAGGCAGCATCTGTAAATTGGGAATAACTTTGTGTAACTATTATCCTCAGATGGATTAAATTGCCTGATTTAAACACTTTTAAAAACCACAGCTGTATCCAATCCCAGTCTCCTGAGAAATTCAGTTAGTTTTTTTGGAGTAAATTGCAATTGAGATGTTGAATTCTACTTACAACAAATCTTAAATGAATTATTTTAGCTATGTTACAAGAATTTCTCAGATTTCTAGAAATTACCTGTCAAACCATACACCTGCAACTGGATTTGATTGCTGTTTGGTTCCCCTCTGCAGACTCCGATCTTTTGGAATGTTCAGTCCTTGACCAATAAGGTGGCATTTAGAGAAGTTTTTTGACTCAAATTCTGGAAATACTTATGCTTGTTTGTAAGTTACAAGGTAGGAATAGTCTCAGTGGAGTCTAGAAGAAAGGCTTACAAAGCATGATGCGGGGTTGCGTCAAGACCAGACATAGTCTCGCTTGCATAACCATGGTTTGTCACCTGGGCTAGTATATCTGGCTTCTCAGAAGTGCTAGTACATCCTAGTAAAATGGTCTTGCCAACACATCTCTGCTGCTTCCACTGCTTAAGCTATGAATAATATTTTTTTCTGTTGTTATAAAATAAGGCCCAATGGTTCTTGCTTTGCAGACGTGCAGGCTACATGGTTGTAGTGCATGTTTCTTTCCTCTCATGCACAACATCAGTTGTGGTAGCTCTGAGAACTGTGTTAGCTAGCTTATAGCAAAACAGATTGATGTTTTTTACCATTTCCTTTAAAGGCCTGTAATTTACCACTTGGTCTTCGTTGCCTTCATTCTTGCAAATTTGAAGACTTAAGATTATTAAGAAATGGTTTCTCAGGACAAAATCTTTTATGTCAATATAGCATAATATATGCCTGCTGCTTTGTCCTCTTTCTCCAACTCCAATTGATTGTTTCTTCAGTGCATTAACCTCTCACTTCTCTTGTCACAATTGCTTGTGAACTGATTTGGGAACAGATCCAGCTTTAAAAATCCCATATCTTCAATCAGTATTGCAGTAAAAAAAAATATTGGCTTTTTCAACCACTTTCTTAGATACTGAAAAATAAGAAAATAGACGTATTAGGTTTACTACAATTCACCTTTATGAGGTGGCAGTGATTTTCAATAAATTAATATATGAAATAGAATAAAATTTAATTTCAGTAGAAAAATTGCAGATAAAATTAGAAAGCTAACATGCCTATATTAGTTACTGTTTTAGAGGTGATGCAGAAGGCAGAGAAAAATACTCCTTTCTATGGAGATGTAGTTGTCAAGGTAGTGTTCCTCTACATATGATGAAAATGGTGACATTTGGGAGAAAATTAAGACATGCCATAGTTCGCAACATTAATTTGCATTTGTGAAACTATTCTTGTCTTGTGTGCACTATAGTAATTGCCACTTCCATACTTCTCTGGCTGTGGGTTAAACAAATGTAAATATATTTTGCTAAGAAAGCATTCCAAATCCATCTCAAAGAATTGAGATATTGTTTCTTGAGGAGAGAAAGCAGATGAGAAGTTGTAGCTAGTCTCTTCCTTGTCAGTAAATCCTGTATGAGGAAAGTCATCAAATAGGATAAAAGTATAAAATCCATTTTGAAACTACCCCGCTACTGTTGAAACCACACAGAATCATAGAATAATGTATGTTGGGAGGGAGCTTCAGAGGCCATCTGATCTCAACATCCCTTTTTAAATCAGGGGTAACTACACAGATCAGGTTGCTCAGGGGCTTGTCCAGTTGAGTTTTGAAAGTTTCCAAGATGCCACGACCTCTCCGAGCAGCATGTTTCTATGCTTAACTTCCCTCATATCCATTATTTTATTCTTTATAGCCAACCAGAATTTAGCTTTCTGCAACTTTTGACTGTTGCTTCTTGTTCTTTCACTCTGTATCTCTGAGAAAGGTCTGGTTCTGTCTCTGTAACCATCCATTAAGTTGGAGAAGATGCAATTAAGTTGTCTTTTAGCCCTCTCTTCTGCAGGCTGTGCTAAACCAAGTGCCTCAGCTTCTCTTCCTGTGTCATGTGCTCCAGCCCTCCAGATGCCTTAGCAGCCCACTGCTGAACTCTCCAGTTTGCAAATATATCTCCTGTCCTGGGGGACTCTAGACTGGGCACAGCGTTCCAGATGCTGTCTCACAAGTGCTATGCAGGGAGGAATGATCTCTTTCCTCAACTTGCTGACCATCCTTTTGCTAATGGAGCCCACTGTGCAGTTAACCTTTATTGCCTCAAAGGCAGACTGCTCATTTGTACCTTAACTTACTGTTCACCAGGACTCACAGATCCTTTTCTGTAGAGCTGCTCCCTCGCCAGTCAGTCCACAGCCTGTACCAATGCATGGGCTTTTTCTGTCCCAAGAGCAGGACTTTGATCAGGTTCTCGTCAGCCCATTCCTCTAGCTTCTCAAGACCCCCTGTAACTGCTCCCCTTATTTGCTGTCATTGTGTGAGCTTGCGTTCTGACACTTCATACAAGTCTCTTATGAAGATTTCAACAGTTTTGGACCTGGTCTTGATGCCCAAGGGATGGCACTCATAGCTTACTGATAGTTAGACTTCTAAATGTTGACTGCTACTTGCTTTAAAGACCAGTATTCCAGGCAGCTTTTTATGCACCTTGTATGTTGACAATCGAATCCTCCCCCCCCCCCCATCCCCCCGCTTCTGTTTGGGTACGAGGATGCTGCATCATCTTCTTCTGTATGCTCCAGTAAAAGTGTAAAATAAGATTAGCTGTACTTTCCTATATTGACTTGTGGGAAAGGACAAGTTCCTTTTATACCCTTCTTTTGAAAAGTTTTGAGAATCAATTCTCATTGTGAAAATGAATTGTAGATACACCTGCTGTATGCTCCAGATTCTCTTGCTATGTGGGTCTTCAGGCAATTTTGGAGACTCGTGTTTTCCAAATGTGATGTAAAAATCTTTCCATGTATTAAAAAAAGGAAAATATTGGTTGATGGAATAGAAGGTTGAGCTGCAGTTGAAAAGACCTGTATAAAATACCTGAGTCGGAGTTGGAGAAAGTGAGGGACAGGGAGGACACTTAAGTTCTTAAAAAAAAAAAAAAAAAGATTTAGGTGGTAGTGTGGAAGTAAAACAAATCAGTGTGACAGAGTCATGTCCATTTGGGCCATTGGAAATAGCAGGAGAAAGAATTGTCAGGTAGGACAAGGAAAGCTAGTGTAATAAATCACAGCGTCATAAAAGTAGTAGAAAGTTTCAGCAGTGACAATTGGAAAGAATGAAGGTGTCAGAGGGAATGGTTTCTGCGTATGTATCTATACATCCATAATACTACGTGGTCTTGAATGCAGGCAGGAATTCGGACTAGGGCTTAGTTTTTGGTAAGTTGTTTGCTGCCTTCTGTTAAATGGCAGTAAGTGTATGTAACCTTCCTGCTTTGCAGGGTGTTGTGATATTTCATCAGTTAAATTCTCTTTTGCTTGCTTGCTTACTTACCTTTTCCCCCTAAGCTCTCTGAAAAAAAAATTATTTTGCATTATCTTCCTTACTTTTGCGGATACCCTCCTTTTGGAACGAGATTGTTTTTTAAATGAAATCTGAATTTGGTTCTGTACTGAACCTTCCAGAAAACAGAGGTGGCTGGAGATTTTGTTTTGTATGATTGCAGAAGCAAATGATCTGAGTCAAGTGGCCTGGTCAGATAATTAAGCTACAACAGAGAAAGCTTGCAGAGTCAGTCAGTTGTGATTATTGGTCCAGTGTGGTTGGATGTCTGATTCCTTCTGAAAAATTTGAAGTGGCTGCTTTTATTATCATTAATTGGGGAGTGCCAGGAACAAATCTGGAAGAATTACACTGCCACTTTAAAGAAAACCAATATATTTCAATTGGAATATAAGTTTAGTGATGAATTGATGGCTCTTTATCTGCTGTTCTGCCCACCCCTTAGAATTTGAACATTTGTAAGAATAATTCCCATGTTACATGTCTGCCCTGTTTCTGAATTCTTGTGTCTGTAGGCAGTCCGTGACAGAGTGGCTATAAACATGTATTCTTTGGGGCCGTCTGTATCTTCTTAGGCTGTTTTTTTTGGTTTGTGGTTTTGTTTTTTTTTTTCTTTATTATGTGATTTAATTAGAAGTTTAATCACTTTAAAACTACCTCCAAAGCATCTAGGAAAGTTCCTTTAATAGTGAAGCATTAAGTTGCTTAAAGTGCCTCACAGAACTAAACCTTTCTGAAGCATTTCTGAAATATTTTCCCTGCTAAGCAAGAGGGATGTCATGAAATGAAAAAAAAAAAAAAAAAAAAAAAAAAGGAAACAATATTTCATTTGTATGGAAGGATAAAGTACATTTAATCTAAACCAGGCTACTTCAGTATTGATGGTTTACTTGTGGAGTTCAGCAATTTTAAAATAGAAATCTTATTGGTATTAACTCTACCACATGTAGGATGAATTAATCACATAGAAATGCACACATGTTACTGTACATAGTAGCTATCAAAAAGCCAAAGCACTGGAAGTTTAGGGGGTTTTGTAACTTTGAATACAGCCGTCTTAATTTTAAAACAAAACTGTTCAGCTTCCGGCAACTTCCATAGTAGCATTTCTAATGTTTTTCAAACAGCTATTAATGTAGTCAAGCTGTGTTTTTTCTTCTTTTGTGTGTAATCATCTGCTCAGTGGTGCACTCTATAACTAGTAGCAGGAGACAGAGGAGTGGCCTGCTGTGATTGATGGGGCGAGGCCCAGCAAACTGAAAGAGTCCCATCTGGATTAGGTTTTGGGAGCAGTCAGATGTTGAGAGGGAGGTCAGTAAGCCTTGCATTAGCTCCCCCTCCTTCAACACCCCTATCATCCACACTCATGCACACATTACATTGCTCACACGCCCTCATCCATAATTGATGCTTGCTTTGGGCAGATGCTGTATGGCCCGGGACTAGAGCAGCTGCTAAGTTTATGGAGAATAAAGGGAGCAGGATGGTACAGCAGGTATTTTCACTTTTATTTTCACTTGAAACTCTTGATTTTCATCAAGCCACGGCATTTCTTATAACCAGCTGCACCACTGCATGCAAGACTTCTAATACATGTTTTGTTGCTTAAGTCTGAAGGAGGGCAAACTACGGCGGTGATTATGTGTCTCTGCTGTGCTTGGTATATCTAACTGAGCCGTTCTTATAACCAGCAGGTTTACAGAGTAATGTTGCATTTTTCTTCTTTGTTTCCGTGCCCTAAGGATATGATGCAGTTTGGCTCATTTAACTACAGTATGAGAGGCTTTCTCTAAATGTGAAATATCTCTTGCCAAAGAAACAAAACACACCGAACAGAAAATAGAGTAAAACAAACAATAAACTCTTACTTAGACTTTAAAATGCAGGCAAGCAGAAAGGTTTTCATTGAACACATTTTTATGCTGCAAATGTGTTTTTAAAAAGGAACACTGCATAAGTAATATTTTCTGTGCTCTGTCTTTTGTGTACAAACATAACAAGCTTGCTTTATTATGTTTTGACACTTTTCATGCATTTCTTAATAATGAAATCCTTTCAGAGCAGAAGATGCTGAAAAGGCATTTTGAGATCTGAGATACTAGGAGCATTTTAAATTCTAAGCTTTTCTTCAAATGGAGTAATATATATAGAATAGGAGCAACTTCACTTACCTACATCATTGGAATGCTTTCTTTTTTTGTTCTTTAGAGTTCAACATTTAACCAGAAAGCAATAAATTTGACTTTATACACTGCCACGTAAAGCATATTTTTCAGCTGAAATGTGGTTTTCATTAAAACTCAGGCCAGAACATTTAGCAGAGCCTGACTGTCTGCCATCCTTTGTTCTTCTTTCTGTTGCCAACAACTACTTTATTAAAAACCATGCACAAAGTGAGCATTAAGGGGTCGTTTAATCTTAAAGATACTTGGAACTGAATCTGAAGGGACAACTTCTGTTTAGCCTCTCATGCCTAGGTTGTATTAAGCGATGTCTGTGTACTGTCATCTGCAGTTTGGAGATTACTCTAATACCTGAGTTCATAGACTAATTTAGGATCAATATTTCCTGTTGCTTTTAGGGCCATTTCGTGTTTTCAACTTAATGCATTAGATCTATTATTTCTTTTATTCATTTTAGTTCACTGTATTTTAAAAAGCACAAGGAAGGAACATTTTAGGTGATTATATTTAAAGAATTTTTTGCTCCTTAAAATCTATTCAAATGTATCTGTCTCTTGTGCAGTCTGGGGCTTCCATCAACCACATGTATATACAAATGTGTGTTAGTTGACACTGCATTGTTCTTGATATAAATTCACATTCTAAACAATAAGCTATTGTCTTGATACCTGTGTAAGTAGTGAAGAACATGTTTATACATACATGCTTTTATAGTACATTGTAATACTGTGTCTATTGAATTAACTGTGAATCATAAATTCACACTAATTTTAAAGGCTAGGAAAGGCTACAGTAGACACCGATTTTAAGAGATGAACAAGTCAGATTTATTGTAGCTACCATTTTAAACTTATGGCCTACAGTAGAGTGTGCAAGTATAATTTCTTTAGTGTTTTGCCTGCCCTGCACCCCCCCCCCCCCCCCAACCAATTTAATGAACATGCAATTCCTGGACTGATAATCTTGCGTGCCAGTTTTCTACCCTAATTGCAGTGGGGCTTTTTTGTTGGTTTGTTTAATGGCAAGACTGTAAATCCCTGATTATGTAGAAGTTATATTAAAAAAAAAAAAAAAAAAAGACAAACAAACACCTGACCCTTTATTGTTTACTTATTAAGGGGGTCTCGGTTTTAAATAAGTGATCCACACCTCAGCTTAACAAGTCTAATGAAAGAGGTAAAAAAGTCTCAGCAACATGAAGGTGCTGGAATTGCCAGTGCAGTTTGCCATTTTATGATAAATCTAAAAAGTAAATCGTTTGGAGTTGCTGGTAAAAATAATATAAAAGTTCAACCCTCTTAATTAAATATTAGCTGTAATTAGCACTAAGTGTGAATGCTCTGAATATTAATTAGGGTCTCATGGAACTGCTGTCAATGTTAATGAGAAACAGTGGGGGTCTCAGCAACATCTGGTTTAGGACTCAAGGTAGTATAAAAACCTTTAGATCAAATGCACCTGGACATTAGCCCTTGGTCCCTTTGTTGCCATTATTGTTCTTTTTTAACAGCTGCTGACTCTAATGCCATGTTTAGCATCTGACATGAAGGAATAGCTTAAGGACCAGCAGTAACCAGCTACTGAGGTTTCAAAGCCAGCATAGTGAAAATGCTTATATAGGCAGAAGTTCGACTGGCTGTTGTGCATACTTACCAGTTGTGCATTCTTACCACTTGCTGAAGTCCTTCCTGAAATGGTTGACTAAAAAATTTAAGGTCGCCTGCCTCCCACACAAGTTTTAAAAATACATCCTTAACATTTGTTAATAAATGTTTCTGGTGTAGTCCAGTCATTGCTGGTTTTTACTTCCTCTGGATTTTTTATTTTTTTTTTTAATAGTGAAAATATTAGGTAAAAGAAAGGGACCTTGCCATTTTAATATAAGAGGGTATGAGTATACATTTACAAGAGTTTTTAACCTCCACTGAAATTTAAACAGGGCAAGTTTCAGTGCAGCATTAACCTTGGAATGATTGTAGATATATGCATATGAAACTTACTGACTTAACCCTGTGAAGTTGGTAAATGTCACTGTTTTCATTTTAAAGATGCTTGATGGTTTTAATTTTTTAGGACACACTGAATGCCTTTTACAAAGGAAAATTTAATTTTCCCTTCTAAGCCTGTCATGTACCGAGATTTATTCCTGTGCCGTGATTTTGCAAATTCTTAAAAGCTCTTGAGTTTAGGACCACTTCAGGTCAGAGAACTGACGTCTGAATTAGTTGAAATTATCTGGAAATGTCCTTAAGTAGGAAATGCAAAAGAATGTCTTTTATTCATCCAGCCTATTTCGAAATTAGGAAATCAAGGACTGATGAATACAAATTAGCAAAATCCCTACAATATTCCTGTGCGGGTACTTGTACGTGCTTTGGTGGGAGAATAACAGAGTATTTTAAAAACTAATTAAAGTTTTACTCAAAAATTCATTTTACATTACTTTGATATTTAGAGGGTTAATTTTATCTTGTAAATCAGCTCATCTGAGTTTGGGATAGCCCCTGTATTAATGGCCTCTAATGCTGTGTCATCTACAGCATCATGTTTTGGACATCTTTTGTATTGGTTCTGAAAGATTGCTCTGTACATTTCCTCCCCTAGAATTATTACTGTTTGGTATGAGCAGAGCGCTTAGTCAGAAGTCTCTAATTGATAAATTAACATGCTCGACTATCCTTTATTATATCAAACATTAAGATGGATATATCTCTAAAGACATGAGGGCATTTCTTTTTAAGTGTATAGGCTTATTGTATATGGAAATGAAATACTATTGTCTTCAAAATTAAAGCCTTAAAAGTTCTTAAATCTATTTTGACAGCCTACACCATAGAATTTTTCTTTTATGTTAAGATTTTGAACTGATGCATTTTTAGATTCAAATGGTTAATATTCTGATTGGCTCTCATTATTTTTTTGCATTTGTGGCATGCGGTTGCTCAATACAGTGTACCTCAAAGTATTTCTGAAGATCTCATAGAGTGTCATTTCATATAAATATTTTCAGTATACGGTTATGTTAACGGTATGCACCCAAATCCTGCTCTGTGTGTAGGTTGCATATATTGTGTTATGCAAATGGTAAGTCTGAATGGATCACAAACCATGGGCTAACCTTATCAGAGCTCTGTATTGGCAGTAGCCTTTGGAATAAACTGAGTTTTGTCTCTTTTCATTGTCTGAGCTGAGGCATTAGTTCAGGTAGATTTCACTGACCTTTCCCAGTTAAAGAATAGTCTACAATTATCCAAAGAACAGCAGATTTGTTTGTCTAATTATAATAAGATTTAATAGGGTTAGCAAGATGGGTTTAATTGACGTAAGAAATTTTCTCCTCAAGGAAGAACCATCGTGCCCTTTTCAGGCAAGCAATCTTAGCAGAATACTATCATCACATTCTGCGTTACGTGTGCAGGATCACCGCTTATTTTATCTCACACCACATTTCTTCTTCCCTTTTTTTTTTTTTCCCTTTGATTTTTACAGGGTAATCAGGAAGCTACAGCACCTCCTGACACAATGGCACAGCCTTATGCCTCAGCCCAGTTTGCTCCACCTCAGAATGGTATCCCTGCAGAATACACAGCCCCACATCCTCATCCAGCTCCAGACTACACAGGCCAAACCACTGTTCCAGAGCACACGTTAAACATGTACCCTCCTGCTCAGACACACTCTGAACAGAGTGCAGCTGACACAAATGCACAAACTGTCTCCGGCACAGCCACAGTAAGTCAAAGTTTCAGCTATTTCTAAAGCAGTATGTTTCAAGTTACCTGTGTATTTATTGATAATGTTTATTCTTACGTTACACTTAATAGTTTTGCACTTCATTTGTGTTAGGATTGCTCACCATTTCAAGTTGAAGGTCTGTCAGAGTTTATCGTTGAACTTGGAGAATATAATTTCACTACTTTTGGAGCCTGTTAGTAAGTGTGGGAGCCTTGTAGAATCTGTAGATTCCTTTCCTACAGTATTAGACAGACAAAATGATTAATGGCAAGCCCATGAATTATATAATAACGTTTGATTATGTCCAATATGGAAAAATATTGCAAAAGAGTGTTTGTAAGCATTCATTTGGAGAAAAAAAACCCCTAACAAACCCAAACCAAACCAGACTCGTTTTGTTCTTTTTAATGACCTCTGTATTTTTGACACTTATGAATAGCTTTTCATAGAAGTGTTCATTGAATGATACTGTGTTAAAATTACTTGTGGCACTGTGTGAATGAGTATTGTGAAGAGCATGTCTGTAATATTGTATTTTCTAGAGAGCTTGTTTGTGCAGCCATTACCAAAGTTGTGCATGGATCTGTGCTCAACAGAGCAGAAATCATAGGCTTTCCTTCTGTTTGATTATATATGAAGCTCTGAAATGTCAGGAATTATGCAAGAGACTCCTTGGCTGGTCCTACCTTGTAATTTAAGTCACAAATTTCACACATTGATAGTTTGGTGCTTCTGTCTTAATTCTAGATTGGGACCCAATTTATCCAGTGCCAACAGTTGGCAGATTTCTGAGCTGTCAACCACCTGCATTACCTGTGTAGGATCTAGCCCAGAACAGACAGAACAGTGCGATTTGAGCACGCGCTTGAAACATCTCTACCAGCTGCCCTTGCTGCAACCATGCTCCATACCTCATTTTACCTCCCCTTCCTTCCCTGGCCTATATCCAACCTAAAAAGTTGCATACATTCCGAGTTCTGAAGATTCATGTTTATTGCGATGTCACTAATTTCTTTATATGGGGATGAACAAGAGACAAAAGCAATAGTAACAGCAAAAGCACAAAAGAATATTCCCTGCTATTATCATGGAGGAATTAATTGTGAATTAATTACACAGTTTTGTGGTTTATGCAGTGAAATGTTTCAGTCCTTTTATTTTTGACTTGGTAACTTTTTATTGCCCTGATTGGCCCTTTGCTCCAGTAGTGTGAGAAAGTTTAAGTGGAAGAGCATCCTATTTACTTATATCTCATAGCATTCTTTGCAGCTCTACAGTGTCCCCTCTTATTCATCTCTTTGCTAAGTTAACTTCCTGGTTCTTTCCAACTTCTAAAATTGTCTTCCATAATCATTTTCGATTGTTATCAAACTCTTGTCATATGCCACTGTCATTGGTTTAGAGCAGGAAGCCTAAGCTGAGTAGATACTCCAGAAAAGATTGGATATTGACTAAAAATATAGTCTTTCCTACCGTCCCTGTCTCATTCTTTTTATATTCTACTCTTTTGCTTGCTCTTTTGACCACTGCTGCACGCTGAACAGTCCACGGTGATGCCCAGCTCAGCCTTTTCCTATTTTGAAACTGTTGGTCTGTTTGCTGTTCAATTCTGAAGTAAAAGACTGTCAGTGCTAAAATCAATGGTAAAACACCTGTCGATGCGAGTGGGACAGGAGCTCATCCCTCATCATTTATTGCTTTCAATTTATTGTGTTTCCTCACCCCTTTTTGATTTTTCAGTTTGAAGAAGTGTTAGTCTCTTTATCAGAAAAGTCAGGTATGCATTTTTCCAACATTTTCCATGGCAAAGGCTGATGAAAAGAAATAATTTGGATTGTCTGCAATGCCCTTATCTTCTTCAAGTGCTCTGTTCAATCCCAGCTCTAGCAAATCCAATGATTCCCTTGAAAGTTTCCTGCTTCTGATATACTAATAGGCTTTATTGTTATTTGTTTCTGTATCCTTTCTTATCTGCTCTTCTTCCTTTTTGCCTTCCTAATATCCAACTTATATTTTACCTGTCATATACTTTCTCCCTTCTGGTTCCACTTGGAGTGAATTTGCATACTCTGAAGGATAACACTTCAATTCCACTAACCTTTTGTATTTGGGGAATTTAGTATAGTTATTTGCTCTTTTTATTATGGATCGTTTTCTGGCCTTCGTGTTTCCTTTCTTACAGAGGAATGTGCATAACTTTTTGAAGTAGCTCCCATGCTGTTTATAAAGAATTAGATTTCCTTTTGACTTTTGGGTATTCTTGAGAAAGTTTTGGTTTGTTTTTTTTTTAAAAAGACATTTTTTCTAAATTGCAATGTTATATCGAAAGTTGTGGATACTATCCCTCCCTGGTGAGCAATGCATTGAAAATACAGGCTTACAAGAAGTGTATCTCTATGGATCTACATTGTTCGAAGTAGCCTTGACATTTAACATAGCACTCACCAGTTAGTTTTACAAATTTACAGTGAAATATTGTTTGCACAATTTAATTACGGGTACCTGGATCTAAAATCTGTTATGCTGTGTCTCATTAGCATTGCACTTCACACACTGTAGAGACATTATAAATAGGTATATGCAGATGGATCCCAGGCAGATTTGACATGGGCTTTGTAATATTATGAGGGCCCAGCTGTAGGTTTAATAATATAAGTTTTTATGATGAAATAGAGCTTCAATAGCACTGTGTCAACATTGTAACTCCATGTGGTCTTTATTGTCGAAGAAAAAAAAATTATGTTTCTTTCCAGTTCCTGCTAGCTTTCTGAATAGTCGGTTTCCAGTCTTAAAAAATGTTAAGTGGAATTTATGTGGAGACATAGTGGCATTTGTTTGGTAGATTCCAATATTTTTACACAGTTTCCTTTCAGTAAGCTGTATAAACATGCATTTAAAAGAAGAATAATCAATTGATCAATCATTCACAAAAGAATACTGTTGTGATTAATGTAGATTAGACAAGCCATTGGAGGCAAGACCAGTTTTGGAATTTTCTTATTCAAGTGCATATTTATGTACATGTGAAGCTGGATCTACCACTAGAAATGGATCTTAAAATTTTGAAATATGAAGCTAATAAACCGCAGGGCAATTGCCTGATTTGTAGAACTACTACCAGAAGTGACTTAACCTCACCCATGAAGGACTTAATCCACGCTGAGGCTAGACACATACCCTGGCTTTCTCCGTGTGTCCCAGTTTCTTTCTTTTGTCTGAAAGAATCATACACTTCTGCTAGAGCTCACATTGGGGCTAGTGCAAACTAAACCCCAATAAAGATATAAATAATAATAAAAAAATATAAAAAGGTTCCATGCAATGTCACTTGAATCCTTTACTGCAATACAGGGTGTGATCCCGGCCCAGCTGGAACCTCTGTTGGTATCCCCATTTGCTGCAAATTGAACAAGATTCCAGTCATCAGTTTTATTACAGGTTTGTAATTTTGTGCACAGTAGAGTGCTATTAATATAGAAAGCCTATAGACTTGATTTCCTTGTGAGTAGAATCTGTAGGCTCTAGAAGGGTTTCCTGTGTTGTCTTTGGTCATTCAGAGCCTTTCAAAATAGGTGTAAAGAACTACCGAGCCAAAACGACAATGCTTGAAACCAACTTTGGGTTGGTGTGGGACACTAATGAATACAGCCTTACAGAATATATACGGTATTTTCTATATGCAATGAAAGCAGACAAATTTCATTGGAAGAAAATGTATGCTTCTCTCTGATTAAAACTAAAATATTTTGTTGAGAATTTAATAGGAAGGGATCCTTTTTTTCTTCTTGGATTTTACTTTTTACAACAAAACATTGCACAAACCCTTTCATACCTTGAGCTTGTCCAGGGAGCGCATATAATATCTGAATATAATGCTCTGGGTATCTTTTGTCATTTGTAGCACTGACATTCTGTGGACTTCCAACTGGCTTGGGCATCTACCCTGTCAAAACCCACGCCATCCTCCTTACACTTCTCTCTTAGTTTAATTCCAAAGTTCTTTTCAGTTAAGAAAGAACATTTTCTTACTTGCTTTTGCTCGAATTGACTAACAAGCACTTTGAAAATTGCAGTTAAGGAGTACGGAATGTTCTGGTATTGTTAAGAATTTACTTTTCTGCATGTTATGCTTAACTAATTCAAGTATGATTTAATGGACATTCATTTAGCAGTGAAGATGTGGGAGTAGAAATGCTCTTGTACTTCCAAAAAGTGTATTTCCTAGTGAAATTTTTTAATCTATTATTTTGATAAAATAGTGTAAAACAGTATTCTGTTAGGGTAAGTATTGGACATAAGAGGTGCTTAGATTGTATGTATAGGTATTGCTAACTTGGTATTTTGATGTATGAAACAGGAGAAAATGTACAGGCTGAAAGGGAAGTAAATGTTTAAGGACAGGATGATTTAGCTGAAATAATATAAAATCATCTGTAGGTAATAAAATACTGTCAAAAGTCACTTTGAGTCTTCTCTAAATAATAGGGTTTTCATCTTTTTGAATCAATATGTTTGTTTAACTTTAATCAAGGAAGTAGTCCATCTGAGTATATGCATAATCAATACTCATCCAGTACTGGATTATTTAAGTGCTGGTAAACTTTTGGAGTTTCATAGCATCAAATGTACTTTTAGACATTAACAAAAACAGTAAATTGCTTCTTTCAAGAAGGATGGATCAATGATAAGTCTGTTACAAAGTTATAGTAAAAGTAACACGTCTGATGATTTTGCAGAGTGGTTTTGAGTGTTACGTTAGTTACATGTTTTAAAGTGTTTTTAATTAAGACATTTGTTCATTTTATGAAATATGAAATCACCTTTTACTTGTGCACAGATATATATATATATATATATATGCGCACAGGCATATTGTACATACATAGTTCTGAAAGTAAAACTTGTTCAATTTTTGCCTGTGCTTTTTAATGCACAACTTCTGTTGATGTCAGTGGGAGATGAGTAGGTAAATACAAAGGGCATTAACTGGGCATGTGTAAGAAAGCAGGTAATAGTAAAGTAAATGTTGTTTCTCTAGTGTTTCCTATTCTAAGTGGATTATACTAATAATGGAAGTAAATATCATGGTATGGTAAAAAATGAGTTTGTAATAATGCTCTGTGGTTTATGTATGTGTGTGTATATAAAAAATATTCTGCTCTAAATTTAATTCTACTTTTGCATTAGAGAAAACTTGAGGTCATTGTGCAGTCTTTCTGCCTTGGACTGTGACTTCACCAGATTTCACAAGCTGAAAAACCTTGATAAGTTGTGTGCTTGGATAGGAGTCCTTGAGGGAAAATGCAGTTTACTTGGAGGAGTATTGGTGATTCAGTGCATAGTGCTGCTCTGTCTAAGGTCGATCTGAATCAATACCCAAGATGGCATTAGGGGAAGCAGTGCTGCTGAAGTCCTGTAGAAGACACGTAGTGCAGAGGTGTGGGTTGTCTGCGATCATTAAAGATGATGAGGTATTTTTCGCATAACTTTGCTGTTACGACTAGATTTCAGCTTGGTTACTACCAAAATTCCTCCTGTGGAGTATCCACTGAACTTGATACTCTTCCGTGTGAAAATAATTGATGTATTAGATACTAGATGTCTGTTGTTACAGTTACCCTGCTTTACCTTGACATCTTGTATATTCTTTGAGATCTTATGATTTGTAAGTTTGATGGTTTCTTTTCTTGGTGTTAATTATGTCCAGGTTTGTGCATTCTTTAGTCATGTTGTGGAGGCCATCTCTTCATCTAAGGATTTGGGAAGGCTTAGTGATACTTTGGGCTGAAAAATTATTTACCATGTTGAACTTGGTTGGTTTGGGGAAGAGAAAAACAGACAACCTTTGTTGATTTTTTTTTTTTTTTTTTTTTTTTTTTTGGTACTGATTTCTCTGTTGTACTTTTTAATTTGGGTAAGAAAACTGGTAGTAGCAAGCATTTATAGTAAAGTGCTTTAGTGCATTGTCTAAGCCTGCAGGTGGGTAGAATGTTGCTACAGTTCTGTGCAGCATATTTCTATTTCTTATTAGCTCTTTTCCTGCTCTGTTCTTTTATGTAAGTTATCGGTATAAGTGATATTTTTTTTCCTCTTTCTTTCTTTTCTCCTTAATCCTTAGTTCTTCTCCCACTTTTTTATTCCTGGTCTGTCCATCTCCTGGGGGTGTGGGATACATTAGCTCTTTCAAGAAATTCTGTTCCATATTAAACAGTGGGCTATATGCTACTTGGTTTACAGATGTCCATCAGTTGTTCCTACAACAGTGTGTCATTGAAGTAGAGATGTTTAAAACAAAGTTCTCTGTAATTTGCTGGTTCATCATGTCACTGTGGTCGTGCTTGTTAGCCTTGAGGTAAATTTCCTTGGAGTCCAACATACCGAGTATATGCATAGTGAGTGGGACGCTTTTCAGTACTGCTGAGCTCAGCTGGTATTATCCTTGTCTCTGACTATTCTGCTTTTTCCTAGTAGGTTTTCATAGTGTACCTGGAATGTGGATCCTGGAACTGCCTCTTGTGCCTTGGGAAGAAAAAGTGACTAGCTTGCCTCTGTGTGTAGTTCTGTCTGGAAAGCATGCAGAGCAGAATTACAGTGCAGATAACCACGTCAATTATTTCTCTAAATAGTGGCACTCAGAGGACTGTGCTCCCCCTGTGGAGAAGCTAGGAACTTTTCACCATGAAGTGGCTGTCTTGCAAGTCAGATTTCCCCATGCATATTTTTTATTCCCGACTGCTATCAATGACCCAGTTTTTATTAATTTAAATTCCATATTTTTATCTATAGATGTTTGCCACCAGTATGCTAGATAGTTGATAATACTTTGACAATTGTTACAGCAGTGTTTATTCACCTAAATCATACCCTGCTGGTGTAGGCTATTGTATCGGCACGGTATGCTGTTTCATTTATGCTACCTATTATATTTGGTCCCAACTGCTACTTGAAGAAAATATTTCAAGGACCTTTTTTTAAGACCCTGAGTGCTTCAGAGCTGCAGAAGCAAGAGCTGGTCCAGCTCCTACTCTACAGTGAAGAGATCAAAACTGACATCCCAAATAGATAACATAATGCTGTGCTAGTTTGGTGAGGCATGGTAATGACTTGTGATTGTAGGCATTATTACTTCTAAAAGGCTTCCTTAGAATCATAGAATCAGTTAGGTTGAAAAAGAGCTTTAAGATCATCGAGTCAACTGCAAACCTAGCACTGCCAAGTCCACCACTAAACCATGTCCCTAAGCACCACATCTACATGTCTTTTAAATCCCTCCAGGGATGGTGACTCAACCACTTCCCTGGGCAGCCTCTTCCGATGCTTGATAACCCTTTTGGTGAATAAATTTTTCCTAATATCCAATCTAAACCTCCTCTGGCACAACTTGAAGTCATTTCCTCTTGTCCTATCGCTTGTTACTTGGGAGAAGAGACCGACCCCCACCTCACTACAACCTCCTTTTAGGCAGTTGTAGAGAGCGATAAGGTCTCCCCTCAGCCTCCTTTTCTCCAGACTAAACAACCCCAGTTCCCTCAGCCGCTCCTCAGAAGACTTGTGCTCCCGGTCCTTCGCCAGCTTTGTTGCCCTTCTTTGGGCACTTCATTGCTGAGAGCCCTGCGTGTGAACTTTGTGCCCCACGTGTATTTTGTTGCTTATGCTAAGGAATAGCAGGAACATATTGCTCACCTTAGCAGCTGTATGTGTCAGCGCATGCTCTAAAATAGATTCTTCTCGAGGATACACAGAACCTTAAACCAACTGTTTTCTATGATACCATTTATAAACCGCCTGTTTGTATACCTAGTTGTTTTGCTTGGTAAGAAGATAACCACATCTTTTTCCTGTGTTGCTGAGTTAAATTAGGCTTTGCTCCCAGAACGTACTTGTCATTCTGTGGGTGGGTAGCTGGTGTGAGGAGAGCAGCTGTTACACTGCCAGCTAACTGTGCCACTGCATGCATATCAGCATGTCTTGTGTTCTAAAATCTCAGGAACTGATCCTTGTGATTTAGGTATCACCTCAGCTTCTTTTTCCTTTTGATTCTCACAGCAAGAAAGGATTGCAAATGTAATATTGAAACAGAAGACATAAAAAATGATTATTCTGTTTTTTTTGAGATATTGTGATTTTTAACTTCCTCTCATGATTTTTGAGTTCTTGAAATTGGTGAAGTAATAGAGCTGAAGCTCCTCCCCCAAACCAAAAAACCCCACCCAGGGATAAAGAGAGCAATTACGCTCTGTTATCTCTAGTCATGTTTGCTCAAATACATTAGCTGAATGCCATTGAATACCCCTCTGAATGTTCACTGTGGGGCGGACTAACAGTCCCTAGATCACTTGAGCAGGTCATTCCAGCCAACTCTAAGGCAGATTTAAAGCACAAAACATTGCAAAGTCTTTTCAATCACATTGTCAACCAGAGATGTAGTCATGCTACTCCAACTTGAAAACTTTCTTCTAAAAATCATTGCCAATTAATTTCTGATTGCCAAGTTTAATTGACCAATTAAACAATTTAAGATTTTCTTCCTGCTTGGCCCTGAAAAAGTTAACAATATTGGTTTTTTGAGTTTTCTTGTACTCTGTATTGTCTCTTGGGCTCTTTACTTCTCCATACCAATTCTTCTACATTTTACATTATTGACTTTTTCTTCTCTCTGTGCAGTCTAAGTTACAGTGGCATCCAAATGCTTTGGTTGTGCTTTGAGTTCTGATGTATTGAGAAAGACGTTTGTTGCACATTTTGCTGAATAAACTGAGCATAAATTTTAAAGGGGAACTTGGTAGGAGGAAATAGCTAATTACAACTTACTTTATATTTGACCTTCTGCATCTTTGCTTCACATTATAACATGGTAATTAAAATTGATCCTTAGGGCGGATTTTTTTTGGTGAAAATTAGCTCTCATTTTCACTAAATACAGGAGTGGCGGTGCTAGGTTAGGTAAGACTAATGATGTTTTCCATTCTCTTGTAATTGGCATGCAAATGATAGTTAATGGTTTGCAACTTTATCAGAAGTTGTCGATTCCTCCCTGCACCAGCTCTTTGTAATTGCAACACAAACTTGTATATTGTCTGGAGTACTTTGTGCAATGGCATGAGGAGAATATGTTTGTCACTTCTTGGTTAACCAGCAACATCCTTAGGTCCTTGCTTGCAAGAAACTGGATCTCCATTAGAGAGGTCAGAACAGTCAGGTAGCACAGGCAGATGGAAAACTAACAAGGTTTGTAGTTAAAAGCTATGAAGATCATTCAGATAGGCTTCCTCTCTTCTTCCTTAAATCATAAGGCTGAATTTCTCTTAACGTAATAGTCTTTGCCCAGGGTTACACAAGAGCTGAGCTTACTCTCCTGCATGACTACATGCGGGTCTCAGTTAAGGATGGCTTTAGTGGCTTATTACCCCCCCAACCCAACCCTGAAAATATTTTTTCAAAACCTGTTTATACTCTCGCGTTTCCATTCCTCTCCCATACATCTATATCTTCAGCTTTCCCACACACCCACCTACCCACCCACAGAAATACTTTAATTAAATGTTACTCATGTGTGGGCTTACTTACCACTTCTCCCTGCTTAATCTGTTCCCTTTCTAGGGTCAGTATGAAAGAGTGACTTGATTCAAACATTTAACTTTGCTATCTGTCAATATTAGCAAGACAGTACCGAGGCACATCGATCTGTCTTGGCTTAAACTGCAAGAAGGTGAATCCATCTATAAGTTTGAAGCTGCTTTATGGTCTACCAGTGACGTGACAAGGTGAAATACACGTCACAGGCAGAATTAGACAGAGGACAATTTTCTTATTAACTAGATGTGCATTCAGGAAACGGTTAGAAGTTCTTCCTTCAGACTTTACCAGAAAAGGAATTAGACTGAGCTAATAGTCTGTCACGCACATTGTGCTGTATTTGGTCTTTCTGTGATCTGCAGAAAGATTTGGGTGGACATTTTAAATTGCACAGTTCTAGACATTAAATGGCCAACAACTTATTAATTAATTGTAGAAATAGGTAGGAAATCCAGATGAAGGCATAAGTAAGAGAGTAACCTGGTTTTGTTCTGTCTTGAATTAATCCTACTTGTATATGGCAATTTCATTACAAAAGTGTGACATGGAAATAGTAATCTACATGCCAAGGTACTTGCTGCAATTTGAGGAAGACCAGAATATGGCAGAATATGGGTTTTTTTCTGTCCTGGTTCTACTGGAAGATAAGAATGCAGCTGGGAGGTCCATTCGGGCCAGTAGGCTATAGGAGATGGACTTTGCTTGTGAAAGCACACATACCTTTGTAATGTAAACTGGAGATAGGTTTAAAACTGTTAGTAGTAACATAGGATAACTGCCTTAGTGAATCTGAACTTCTTGGTATATAATTTTCTGATTTTAATATGAACATCACTGCTTAAAGAAAACTATTTCTTACTATTCTTATTACTATGCTTTTCTGATTTTTATTAAAACCAAAATGCTTTTAAATATGTTTATAATATCAATAAAGTAGAATAATAATACATGCACAGATCAGTATCTATTTTAAAAATTCAGGTACTCTTAAAACTAAATTTACTCTTGCTGTCATAGGTTTTGTTCCCAGTTAAGAGAGTTTATACTTTACAGTTGCATCTTGTAGTTAGACCCTATTTAAAATAATGTACACATTTGATAATTAATTTATTAAAATATGCATTTACAGTAGAATGCCTCTACCAAAACGGTATGTGCGGTTTTCCCACAGCAAAGGCAAAACCCCTATTCTGTTTCTCTTTGTGTGAAACCTGTGTAGTTGCTCTGTATAAAATTGAGGTTCTTTCATGTTGATATGTGAGCAGTTGTTAACTAGTGTTAGCTGATTAAAGTATAGCTTGATCTTACTGGAGGTTTTTTTGAGGCATGAGTAGTTGCCATGTGCTTTGTGCTTTTTACTTATGTGATTAAAGGTGAACATTTAGTTACTTTGTTGCCACTGCAGGGATAGAAGGTAAATATTTCCTAATATATTGAGGTGGTTTTATGTACGTATATAAAATAATAGCTATTTTTTTAAAAGAATTGCATAAATGCAAAACCTGTCTCTCCTTTTGCTTGCTTCTTGCCCGCTTTTAATCTCTGTGTGCATTTTAGTTGTTTTGTCTTCCTTTTCATCTTTACAACACTTTATTCCCTTTTTATAATCTTCCTCTGGTTTTCCTTTTATGTTATTTTTCAATATGCCTGCTTTGTCTCTGCTTCTTGTTTCTTCCCAGTTTTTCCTCATTCCAAGATTATCTAGTACTTTACTTTAATTTCCTCCCTGCCCCCCCAACAGGAGTTACAAAGCCAGCTACCATTGATTTTAATGTGGCATGGAGAGAATATGTAATCTTCTGAAGAGAATATATAGTTGATGGGAAGAACATATATGAATTCTTTGGTATTTCTCTATCTAGATTGCTGCATCTTGCTGGTTCTAGATGCTTTTTCAGACTGTATCCCACACAGCTGTGTTGCAGTATCAGCATATCCTGCTGCCTTTTTTGATTTAGAAAAGCCTCTCAATAGCTTTCTCAGAGAGACCCCTCAGGCCATCTACTACTCTTGCTTAAAGGGGCTTTCTGCATTTGCTTTTCCAGCAGAGACCTCTTTAAATCTCACCCATTGAAACGGTTGCCACTGACATTGATCTTCTCTTCCCTTTCTGGGAACTGCCTCTGAACTACAGTCAGTCTTATCCCAGTATCCAAATTCTGAGGTGCCCATTTAAAATCCATCTCCAAATGGCAGGAGAATGTGTAAGTACTCTTCAGGTCCTTCACAGCCGCAGCAATCAGTTCTGTAAAAATGCTCGTGAGAAGGAGGGGATTAAAGAGCGCCCGTGGGGCAGCTTCTCATCAGCCTCCGCCATGAGGTCTAATAACACCTCGAGGTGCGGTAGGCAAAGAACATGAAACTCTCTATCGATGGAACAGAGGACTTCAAAGATTGTTTGCCATTGAGGACATCTCAATCTTTATATATTGACTGACTGCAGATTCTGTAATAAGGCTGGCGCTGCCTCCCAGCTTTCTTATACCTTGACAAGTAAGAACGCAGGGTTTCTCTGCTGTGCTTTTTTGCTTTGGATTGTAATTAAAATACTTTTCTTCTCTGATTTATAAAAGAAAAAAAAAAGCAGCAGAATGCTTTCTGATTCAATCAAAAGAGAGGAGGAAAGCATGATTACAATTGTCAAGTCTTTTCTATGCCTGTGTTTTGTTTGTTGCTGTTATAAAAAGTGCGTCAAAAGATGTCAACTATTTAATTTAATAAGGATTTACATAAGTTCCAGCTGTTCCAGAACAGTATCTAAATATTTGATTTGAAAACAATATGTGTACCAACACTGCAACATACTGCAGGCATGATCACCCAGCTATCCAGAAAGATCTAAGTCTGTCTGTGCTAATTAGTGTTTGCAGATGAAGCTTCTGTAGTGGTAGCTTCAGTTAATAAAAGATCTTGGGGTTATAAGCACATAATGTGTGAGATAAGAGATGTCTACAAAACTGAATGGAAACTATGTAAATTTACTGTTTTCAAGTTATAATAATGCCAGGACACCTAATTCTGCTTTTCGTAACGATGTGATATATTTTGTAATATGTTCATATCACAAAATATGTTATCTTATTGCTGCCCTTATTTAAAGAGATTTCTTGCCAAAAATATGGTTATGAAATGTCAATTTGTTTAAAATATTTGGAAGTATTAATCTTAACATGAAATGATATTAAAAAAGAAAATCAGAGGTTTTTCACTGACATGGAGGAAAAATTAATAGTTTAGGCCAGAGAAATTTGCTTTTAACTTGTGCATTTACTTGCAAATGTAGCAATTCTGTTGCCTATTTGCCCTGAGTCCTTATTTTTTGGTTTTAGGGTTATGGAAATACTTGGGTTGTGCTGAGAAATATGGTTTCTCACGGACAAATTCCCTCCCCTTCATTTCCTTTCTTACATAGTTTTCAAGTACAGTGTTACCAAATTTAATGAAACAGATGCTGAGTTTCACCTCTGAATATTTGTATTTCCTTGTGCTCACACCTAAGCTCTTCCTTTTTTTCTTTAAAGAAAAACCAGCAGGGACAGGTGGCAAACTGTCTTAACCTGGAGCAGCAGAAGTAGGGGAGCTTTGTTGTTTATATATGAATGTCACTTTTTTCTCTTTTTAATACAGAATGTATTCTAGTTTTGACAGTGTGTTCAGGGAAAAAAAGTATTAGATGGTGTTAAAAAGTAAAGGATATAAAAGAGAAATAAAAATCAGATTAAAAGATAGATTGTAAGCAAATTGGAAAACTTTTTTTCTGTAGTAATCCCTTAAAGTGATGAGCTTAAAGTATACTACAATTAGTGGGGTTTTTAGGAAGCTTGCTTAAATTCTTGGGTTTTTAAAATTTCTTTCTGATTTACAAAATCAAAAAGTTAAAAGTTGGAAGAGTAAAAGTTTGTAAGGTAGACATTGAATCATTTGTAATGCATGAACATTGTTTGACTACAGCCCAGTAAATTTGCACCATGGTACCCAGTTCTTTAGTGACAAGATATGGTTTTAACCTCAGAGATAAGTCTTGCAAGCACTTATCACTGAAAGGGTTGGGTACTGGTGGTCCTAATAATCGGACTGCTGACAAAGATATTAGATTCAGGAATAGATACCTGCATAGTGGGGTCCTGAGTTTAGGCAGCGCTGCTGGACAGTTGTGTTTGAATACACTTGCATTAGAAGATTTTGCCTTTAATATAAGCTGATGGGTGACATTTTATTTGAGTTGTACGCATTGAGACATCAAGCATGTGCTGAAATGTCAGTACCTGCTGGTATGCACAAAAATATCCGATACTGGCTACCATTAGGACTATTTAAAATTTTGTTTTGAAGGTAATCTTTAGCATATACTTGTAGTTCTAAAGCTTTGGAACACTGCAGGCTCCACTCGCAAAATTGCTGAAGTTAACATACAGACTGGCAGTGTATGTACTTGTGAAATGGCTCACGCATGCAGTAAAAGCACTTTCACACCAGCATAAAATGTTGCTATTGGCTTCTTCCTGTCTCCAGCAAGCATTTCCAATTCTAGAATGTTTTTCTCATCATTTTTGAACTAGGCTCCCTCTTTTCTTTTTTTCCCCACTGAAAGTGTTGCAGATCCATTCCTTTTATCTCCCTCTTCTCTCTTGAAAGGAACTTGCAGCCATTTCCAATGTTACTTCTCTTTTTGCATGTACAGTAAAGACAACTTCCCAAAGATTCTAGTGTGTTTTATAGACAAAACATATTCAATCAAAGGTGCTAGTGTCTGAATCACTGATTCTGTTCTGTGCTTTCTAATGGAAAGAACCAAGTTGTTTGGTTGGGTTTTTTTATTATTATTGTTACAGTAAGAGATAATTCTGTTTTCAACACAGGTGGGGGGGGTGTTTGTTTTTTTGTTTTGGTTTTTTTTTTGTTGGTTTTTTTTTGTGGGTTTTTTTGGTTGGTTGGTTGGTTTGGTTTGGTTTGTTGTTTGTTTTTTTTTCCACATACATACTTTCAGGACAGCAAATTTATTATATCTCAGGGTCCCATGTGTCCACCTTAGCCTAATGCATATGATTTTTCTGCCTGGAACTTTTATCCAGATGCAATCTGAGGACTTGGGATATTTGTCTGGGGTTTTTCAAAGTTAAGATTCCCAAAGAGACTATTACATGCCTAGAAATGCAGCGTATACTCACTGAGTGCTAGAAGATATAGATGATGTTAATAATCCTAACTATGTATGTGTAGCAAGTCTTGTCTATAGTAAAAATAAGTCATTTTGTATGTCACATTTCTGACTGAGAAATGTGGCAGCCCTACTAGTTACGTATGCCCTGGCCACCAACTATATAAAATTGCTTTCTACTGTCATCAGCTGTTTGATCTTTCTATGGACAATCTTTTCGGGTAGCAAACTGATTCTACTCTGAGTATCTCCAGTTTCCTTAACATAAACACTCAACATATATCGGCACAAATTTGAGTAGCTTTCTAATTGATTGAATTATTGATTTGACATTCTGATTTGACGTATTGCAGATACTGATCATTTAGACCTGCTAAGTGTAGAACCAGCTAGCTAGCATAATTTAGGAGCCTGGTATTTTTTATTTGATTGAACTTAGGGTGTCCTATGCTTTTAAGCCTTTTGCCTTCAGTGGGAAGGAAGGAGGGCTCATATTCCTGAATATTCAAGTTTTGTATTTTCATCTATCTGTCTGTCTATTTTCTTCCCTGAAGAATGGTACGTTGCCTTTATTACAAGTAAAAGGAGACTTTTTGTTTCAGCATAGAGTTACTCATTATTACTTAAGACATTCACAGGAAGGTTACTGCAGGTACAGCATAGTCATTCCACAGGTATCAGAGTAATCATTGGAGTTTAGACTAGACCTGAATCTGTTTTACAATTTACAGTTTAATGAGCATTACAAGCATATTCCATTCTCTTCTGGAAAGCTGTGTGCTCTCAGGTGTATGTTCTTGCTGCTGGGGCTGAAAAGAGGGGAACGAGTCTGTCTGGTGGTATGTTTGTCGAAGTTGGTTCCCCCTGCAACAAACCGTGCATTTACTCCGAGGAATTGTTCTTGATCGTGCTTTTCAGGTAAAGAAATGGGAATTAACTAGGAAATGCCTGAGATTTAGTTGAAAGTACTAATCCTCTGGGGATGCTTTGTAACACCTTGCCCTACTGATCAAATGCAGCAATCAAATGCGGTATTTGCTCAGCAGTTTTCAGTAAAAGTAGATAGTATTTACATTATTTACAGGTGGGCTCTTTGGTAAATTGGATAGTGCCCAGGTGATAAATTTCTTGCTCTCACATTTGCTAAAATACCTTTGTACCTTGACCTTCTTCTGATAAGGTTTGTGAAAATAATATCCTAGTGCATATTCAGGACAATTTTATCACAAAGAGAAAGAGCTTTGAGTGCTATGAGGGCTTGAAGAGGGTTTTTTTCGTTGTTTGCTTCAGTCTTATCTCTCTAGTCATGGATTCACTGTCCAGTCTCCTGTATAGTAAAGGCTGAGTGGGAAATACACAAAATATCTGAGGCTGATGTTAATGCTGCAGGAATATAACATGGGGGTTCAGTGTTGCACTGTACAAGCTTGTTGGTGCTGATGAATTACCTTGTCACAGAGATGTAACCAATGTTATGAAATCTTACTGTGATTTTTTTCCCTCATAGAGATGTCACAGTGACTGAAGGAGGATGTATGACATGCTGTGTTACTGCCTTAGGTCCAGAATGTGTTGTCTGCTTTGGTGCAGCTGAGGGACTAAGGGGTTTATATTACTAGCAGCTTGTCAGGGCACAAGGCAATCTACTGGTGCATTACAGGGCTGCTGTAATCTGATTTGGAATGCAAGGCTACCCTTCTTCATTTTCTCTAAAATTTCTGCCGTTTTACCAGGTGATGATTCCTTATATGAGGGAAGTTGAATTGTATTTCCTACCACTCTTATGGGGTAGCACAAAACAATTTGAGATAGCTTACAAGCTTGTGACCTCAAACGATAAAGGTATTTCTTTATATTCAAGAGTCCTTCAGATTTGGGAGTGGAGTGTAAGACTGAGATATTTCTGAATGTGATGCTCCTGCTTTAATAGAGTGTGATTATTTCTTTCTTGTTGAGTTTGGAGGATGATCCCCTCTAAGCATCTCATGAAAAGATTGATTTCATCCTTGTGACCATTTGGTGAGATTTTGCTGAATTACAATTACCGGTATTTCCACTTTTGCAGAGGAGGAACTAGGGTACAAGTAGTTTAAATAACCTGCCAGAGGCAAATCTGTGACAAAATAAGTGGCAGAAGCTGGCTGTCCTGAGCCCAAGTGTCTAGATTGAGAGAGAGTCTTTTTCCCATAACAACAGGATGCTCTTGCTGAATTTCATTTTGAACTGATGTGTGCTTTTGGAGCATTGAGCGTTGAATAGATCACAGCCTAAGCTTGATTTGTGTGAATGCTGTATTTCAGGTGTATGAATAAGAAAAAAAGTTGGTAAGATACTCTGTTACTTAGGAAATGTATATATTTTTGAAAACAAGGTAAAACTCTGCAGCTTGGTTTAACTTTCAGACATACCATGCAGACCATGTGAAGTTAACATCTCTTCGTCCACCTGCACCGTCCCCTTGGGATATGTGATGAGGTGCTATCACACACAGTGACAAGATGCATCTGCTCCTTTGCTTTGGCATACTTTCCAGCACTCTTCCACAGAGGAATGGGATTGAGGAGTCAAAGATGGGGCATGAAATGATATGAGGAACATGACTGCTGCCAGGATCATGGCAAAGGTCAGGTGGCAAGGGTCTAAAACTCTCTGTAGCATGCTAAATATGAAGGTGTTCTGCTGTGTTACTTGGCTTTACAAATCCAGGGACCTGTGGCTGTCAAGAGAGAGGGAGACTGAAAACTGGCCTTTGACTTATTGGGTTGTTGAGTTTAAAACCTACACTGTAGGTATGCTGCAGTCTTGAGAAAACTGCAAGAAGGGTGGCAGGAGATCACAGTATGGACAAGGAACATGACTGGGAGGGGGGTCAACTGGCAGCATCTTGTTGGAGGAGGGCACTAGAGAGAGCAAAGCACCTCAGCAATTCCTTAATCTATTCCACCTGTAACAGTTATTTATGTTTGGGGTTTTATTCTGCAATAAATGCAGCAGGCAAGGCCAATAGTAATCTGTATCTCATTATGATTACCAGTAAGCAAAAATCCTTCAGAGGTTGAGACTGAATTCTTGTTCTTTCAATCATTGTCCCTGCATAAGTGTGCAGAAGATGGTAACAGAGCAGCAGATCCCTTTTTCCCTTCCTGTGGCATTTTTCCCTATGGTCTTCCTTTCCTTTCCTTTCCTTTTTTCTTTCTTTCTTTTTTTTTTTTTCTTCTTTTTGCCATCACTCAGGTGCCTGTGGATAGGAGGATAATGCCTTACCCTGCCACACACACCCGATAGAGAGCAAAGAAATGACAGGTTTAGATGGGCATTGTTTCTCTCAGAGATATGCTCAGCTTATGCTGTGGTGTTTGTTAGCCATAAATTTTATAAGAATGTTTGTAAGCTTACAATTTTGCCTTGCTCACAGTAGACTTCAATACCTCACATTTCATACTGATTTGCCAGGAAAAAATATTTGCAAGCAACACTGTATTTGTGCAATATTTGTACAATACATTAATCAACTGCAGGTTTTTTCTCAAATGTGGCTACGCGCGTGGCATGGGGACATTTAACACAGCATACATACTGCCTGAATTGCTATATTTTGGGGGGGTGGGGGGGATATGTTAAATACAGAGGATGATATGTAGTTGGAGAATCTATGACTTCAGTAATTGCAATGATTCTTGTACCAGGAGTACTTCCGTGTACTGTTTTGCTACGATACGCTGTTGAATATTGCAGAAAGCATAATAAATATGTTTGCTGTTTCTAAAAAAATCTCATTTTATTTTAGAATAAAATTTGCAGAAGGTGGTTTTCTTCACGTTGGCATGAGACCATATTTGAGGCATTTGGTAGTTTTGTGTCTAGTCATTTTCATGGATAGTGGAACAATGGTTTTACTTTGCATTAATGTTTCTGTTAAAAATATGGACTGTATACCAAAGTGATTTTAAATTCAGGCAAAAGGAAATTATAAATGTTCCTAAACAATGATAGCTAAAATACAGTGCTGTGTATGAGCTTTCAGTTTGATAAATACTTACTTATGAGGTCATAAATACTTGAGGTACAAAAGGTTAATGTAGTGTGAAAGGCTGTAAAACACAGCGAGCAACCTGCTAGATCATAATGATGCATTAGTACCTTTCAGTATGAATGCTAGTGGTTATAAAATCTTTGGGCTGAATTTATTCTGTAATACAAGAGTGTAAAGCCAGAGTATCCTCACTGTGTACTTGTACTTATCTTTTTATATTTATTTCTCTTTGTTAAAAAAAAAAAAAAAAAAAAAAAAAAAAAAGGCTCTCATCTGCTTATAAGTGCCCACTGACTGAAACTGGTAAAAAACTCTTTTTGACTAATATAATTTCTGAAGAGCATATGTCAGGTGTTGTCTATGTACTCAAAGTAAGTAATAAAATAAAGTAATTCTCAGTGATTTTTTGCCTTCTGTGTATTAATAAGTTTCCATGAGATAAAGTAAGCAATAATGCATAAAGGAAACAAAAGTGGTATAAATTCTGTAAAGCAGTAATGCAATTTACGTTTGAGGAGAAAGAAATACAGTGCTAAATTCACAAAGTGAGCGTTTACTGAATGATAAAATTGACTTTATCATAATAAACTATAGTATTTCTCAGTCTTAGAAGTCCTCTGCAGTTTATAATTGTCTCCAATATGCTGATGCAGCTAATATTTCTCATTTAATATCTACCTCTGTGAAGTGTTAATTTTCATGCTTTGGTGATCATTGCTTTTTACTGAAGCAAATTACTTCCTCTTACTCCTATATCAGAGCTTATGACAGATTAGGATAATTTTACTGTAATTAATCTTTTGAGTCAGTTCCACTCTTTTCAGTGAAGTGCCATGTCTTGGCCAGGCTAAATTGAAGCAGTTAATAAAATCTGGAATCAAATATGAAAAACTTTTATTTGCAGAATGTTGATACTTGCTTTCAACCTTCCCTGCTCTCTGGTTACAAAAGAGGTATTTTACTTTCAATTTATTCTCTCAATGAAGTACACCTGTATTTGGAGGATATTAAATAGTTTTGGGGAATTAAACAAGAAAAATGTCTACGGGAAAATATTTGATGTAGGTACATCTTTTTTTATTATTATTTTTTAATCTTTTTTATTATTATTATTTTTAGATGCTGAAAACCAACACATTCTGTTCTTATTAAGATACAATTTAAAAGTTGATAGTGTTTGGATTCTGCGAATGTATCTTTGGTAAATCTCTGTAGATGATTATTTTTAGTTTAAGACCATATTTAAATTTGCAAAGAACACTGCCAGCAGTTTTTGCTCTGACAGAATTAGCACAGAATACCTGTGAGAGAACAGAAAGTGAAATACGCATCTTATAAAAGCCTCCATAATGTCTCTGAAAATAATGTATTTCTTAACAAATTTTGAGATGCTTTATTTTATTTTGGGACAATTGGTCAAGCTAGAAATCCAAATAACAAAACCCCGGTAGGCCAGTATATCAAGTTATGGATATATGACTTACATTGTCAAATGCCGCTTCATATTACAAAATACAGGATTTTGATGATAACACAGAAAAGTATTATATATTACCAACTCATACTTATATATTAGGTTATGAAGCTTTCTGTATCATACTTCTGGGCAGAAACTTTGTTTATTTTCTTTGTTAGGGTTTTTTTTGGTATAAAATTCTCAGAGTCTGCATTACATTAACGCAGCCACAGCTGTTCAGTCATTTTGATAGACTAGCAGTATATTTCAATATTGCCTCTTCTTTTTTTTTTTTTTTTTTGAATTAAATATCCTCCTCATGCTACAGTAATCGTGGACACTCTTAATAGAATTGCACGTGGGAACTTAATTAAGCTTTTCTTCTTCCTTTGTATTTAAAGGAAATTTGAAAAAAATCGATGGCGTGGTTTCTAATTTAATGCATGCACCCCACAATGTCTATTAGAGGCTCTTCACACGAGTAAGTCAGGTGAGACAGAACTGTTCATCTTTAGCTCACAATTCATTTTCTTTCAGCTGAAATGTTCACCTGACATTCTAATCGGGGAAGAGTAAGAGTCCTGAGTATATGCATTAATAAATATATATTCTTCATGAATTTATATAATCTCATAACTGCAGTCATTAAAACATATTGGATGGTTATGCAAATAACTGAAGGAATTTCAGATTGTACCTACCATTTGTGAGTCTCATTTTTTGGCCTGCTTTCTTTCATTTTGTAAATAATAATTAAAAATGCTTGTGATACTTGTTCTCTAGCTATTGAGTGGTCAAGAGATTCACAGCGTTGTGGAGCAGATTAATTCTTTACTGAGATGGAAATGAGCAGACAGTAAAGGTTATAATTTACAATTTTAGTTGTAAATCCATTTCCAGAAGTCTGACAAAGAGCAATTTTGACAGTATTTCCTTTAGAAGTAGAGGAATGGAAGGTGTTACAAAAGTAAATGATACTAAATCTAAATGCAATTGATGCCATATTTCTGTAAGCTATTCTTATATCTTTCTGTGGATGAAGTCAGTTTAAGTATTCTCAGTTTATTATATTTCTAAATGAGTTTTACTCCCAATAGCTGTTAATTATTGCTGTAACTTCCCCTCGTATTAGTGTGTTAAGTTCTACTCACAAAAAGAAGATTCTTAGCTCATCCTGAATAAAGTCTGTCTGTATAGATTAAAAAACCTCTGTGATTTTCTCACATTCCTGAAGTATGGTATATACAGTGTAGGCTTGGTTGCCAAACTGAATGACCAAACCCTTTTTTCCTTAAAAAGTGGTAAATGCGGTAAGAGTGTAAAGTAGCATAAAAATTCCATACCTAGAAAAGACCAAAAAAGTACCATGAAATGGTTTCTTTTCAGTATATGTTAGATTTACCAAATGTTTTCTGTAACAGTATTGAAGCTAAATGGCAGCTAAATCCAGGACTTGGATGTCCCTAAATTGCTGAAGAAACCAAAAATCTGTTTGGCTGAGATTTTATACAAGTTAGGGAGACAAGCTTAGGTTTAGAAGCAGGTTTCAAAAAAAATAACTGAAAAATATTTTCTTTTTTTTTTTCCCCTTTTTCTAGTTTTGGTCCACCAACCTACATGACTTGTAAGGATTGGTGGGGCTTTCTTTTGCGGTAGAGGTTTGAAATACAATGAAAAAAATGGGAAAATAATTCCTTAAGTTTCCTGAAAGACTGGCTTTGGGATATCAGAAACTGGTATTATTCCCGCCGAGGGTGTTGGCTGATAAGCTGTGTGTCAGACATCCAGCAATAGTATTCTTTTGTCAGTTTTCCTTAAGTTATGTTCCTTTTTCCTTTCAACTGGCAGGAAAGAGTAAAGCAGACTTTAGTTGTAGTTCAGGGAATCTGGTAAGCATTACAGCTTACAGTTACTAATATGTGAAAAGAAGTGCGTATAGAGGGACTTCAATTATGTTACGCAGGTTCAGGATAAATGGTGGAAAGGACACCATAAAGCAGAAAGGAATAAAAATCCTAAGAACTAACAGATAATGCAGTAACCATGATTGCACAAAAAAGAAATTTATAAATATTTTATTTATTTATTTAATTACATATTTATACTATTATACTGTATACTATATGTATGTAAAGAGAACGTGCAAGAGAGGAATATGGGAACCTTAGATATACAAGTGAGATTTAAAGGGAAAATAGTGTAACTACATAAATCAATGCACAATGAGGAAAGTGATTATGCTGGAGTGCGTTCCTGTAACATGTTAATCCTTCCTCTCTGAAGAGCGTCTTGTTTATTTGGGCTATGGTCATCAGATGCTAGATGTTGTAGAACATTGATGGGAAAAGATGATGTACAGTTGTCATTTGCCAGCAGTCTGTTTACATAATATTTATTCTACTGCAATCTCAAGCAAAGGTGTGAAGGCTTGCATTTATCTGTGTCTAAGAGTTTGTTTCTCTTTTGCACAGTCATTGAAAACATGGTTCTCCATGTGTAAGGGATATTTTCTATACCTCAGAAAGTATCTGGGCACACTTAGTACATCTGTAATATTCCTGCAAGATCATTGTGAAGATTAACAAGCTGTATAAGTTTTGACCACTTTTTAGTATTGTGAGGATTTTCATGAAGGACTAAGCATGACAATAGAAGACAAAAAAGAGATGTCCTGATTTGTTGGTTTTTTTGTTTTTGTTTTTGTTTTTGTTTTTTAAATAATTTTTTTAAATGCTGCACATGCAAGACCCCCAACAGATATAGGTGAAGTGTTGTGGAAGCTATGTGTTCCAAGACAATTAAGTACTTTTATGAAATAACATATGTTTGGTGTATATGGTGGGGGAAGGAATGAAAAGCCCTGTCTTTACAAATGCATGAATATATGTAGCATAAAACCAAATAGGAATTAACTGAATAATAACTCCACCTATACTTAGAAGAGGATATATAGAGTATTTTAAGAGGTAATCCTGGCATATTTCAGAAAGATCACATTCCCACTTGGGGTAATGGAGATAACTTTTTTTTGAGGGGGGGGCTTTGCTGCATAGTTGCCTCGCTAGAGGGTTTCTTGCATCTTTTGAAGTAATTGATGTCAGATACTGGGTCAGGATAACCATTTGCATGATTACTTGTGTGAAGCCTGGTATTTGAAACAATACTTTTTCAGAAGAAATAGCGTGTGCAGAGAACGCAAGATTGGCCCAGATAATTGCAATGAGCAACTCAGAGCTGTTGCTTGTATTTTTAGAACTTTTTGTTGTGTGGGTTGTTACATATAAGTAACCACTAAACTGATTTTTTTTTTCTCACTTGTTTAGACTAAAGTTCTGTTTGAAAAGTAACTCCAAATCTTATCATTATTGTATTGCATTATTAAAGCATCAATGATATCAATAGCAAGTACTTTGTTCAGTTAGTAAATTAGGTTTTTTTGGTGGTGATGTGGCTTAGAGACTACATGTTGTGTTCTTTTTCTTCATATGCACCTGCAACATATTTGTGAAACAAGTCAGGTAAATTTGAGCAGCATTCTCAATACTGTGAGGCTGGACAGGCGCAAATGAAGAATAATCAAAAGAAAGTGGATTTACTTCATTGAATTGGAGGGCACAGATTTGGTCTGCAGAAACTTTATTGTTGATGGCAGTATTCAAAATAAAAGAATCCACTTAATGCAGTACTGTTAAATTAAAAACAAAAGCAGATTGAGTAAAGAGAGCAACTATGAGTCAGAAACGGAGAACCAGTCTATTATGCAAGAATCAAATGCATTTACGTACATGATTTGCAGAGTGCAAGAGCACTAATTTCTGTCAGGCAGGAAATTTTCACCCATCCAAATGAAGATTTTTCCCTCTCCCTTTTTAGATCTTCCTTTGCCTGTTGTTTTCTTCTGGTATTCCGGCATCAGGGCTGTGAGGGCACTACTAGGCCTCACGGGCCCTGCTCAGCCTCCCCTGGGCTTCCCAGCAGACCCCCCCCACGGCCCAGGAGCGGCGTTTCAGGACCCCCAGCCCCGCCTCGGCGGCAGGGTGGGAGCGCTGCCCTGCGGCTCAGGCCCAGCCCGGCCCTGCCCGGCCACGGGACCCGCTGAACCGCACTCTGACCTGCTGATCGCGTCCTGTTCTGACCTCCGTCCCGCCCCGTCACCGGGCTGTGTGCAAGCCTTGTTACCGTCGCTGGAGCCGATCTTGATTTGCTGGCAAAATCGAGCACGACCAGCTCAGGACTGCGTCCAGCTGGATGTTGAACACCTCCAAGGATGGAGCTCACAAGCTCTCTGGGAAATTGGTTTTGCTGTTAGATCGCTCTCATAGGATTTTTTTTTTTTTCCCCAGCATCTAAATAGAATGCCCCGCACTTCCGCTTTTGCTCGTTGCCTTTTGTCCTGTCACTGGGCACCGTTGACAAGAGTCGAGCTCCTTCATCTTTACTCCCTCCTATCAGGTATTTGTGCACATTGATAAGACACCCCCCCACCCACCCCCCCAAGTCTTCTCCTTTCCAGTCTAAACAGTCCCAGCTGTCTCATTCTCTCCTTGCTTGTCAGATACTCCAGTCTCTCACACGTTGCTGACTCATACTCCATTTGCCTTCCAGGACTCCCATGTCTTTTTCTGCAGAGCTGCTTTTCAGCCAGTCACTCCCCTGCGCATGGGCTTGTTCCTCCCCCCGTGCAGGACTTTGCATTTCCCTTTGTTGAACTTCATGAGGTTCCTCTTGGCCTATTTCTATAGCCTGTAGCAGCACAACCCTCTGGTGTATCAGTCACTCCACCCAGCTTTGTTTCATCTCCAAACGACGTTGCTAGACTGAGTCCCATTTCTGAGAATTCAAGAGAAGATGAAACTCTGTCATAATGGCTGAGGGAGGATGGCTGTCGCATCCTGTACTGATTCCTGAAGTGAACTACGGAGAGCAAAACTGTTTGAGATTACTATGGCTAAAGGCTTCTCTGTACAGATGTTAGATGAAAATAGGTATATCTTGACGGAAGGATTTCTGGTTGCTATGCCTGAGGATGAACAAGGGAAGAGGTCTGTTGGCAAGCTCATTGTGAGAAATAGGGGAAGATAGAAAATAGCTTTCAACTCTCAGTGCCAACTCTTCTGATTCAAGGGTTGTTATTAGAGAATGTTTCCTTTGCCCTCTTTCCAGGAAAGGCAAACTTGATTTCAGGGGCATCTGAGTTCTGTTTCTACTTCGTCAATAGATGTTTCCTTGAACTTGAGTATCAGTAATCAAAGTTGTTGCCCAGTTCTGCAGTAAAAGCTGCATTGGTGAAGCTCTGTAAAAAGCAGCATTCATATGATCAAGCAGAATTCACCATAAGATTAGCATTCACAGCTAGATCTGAATTGGTGATTTAAACCCTTTACATATTCATTGAGCCATCCAGTACTCTTTAGCTTATCTTTTTTATTTATTTTTTTTTAAGTGAGAGAAGGGAAGGAAGAAGGGATATTTTCTAAAACTTTAAATCGTCTTCCACATTAATGAAGGTGTTGGATAAGCATGAGGAGAAGAATGAAAAAGTCTGCTTCTGGTTTATGTAAAGCATAACGCTCCATGACGTGGACTCCTCTGACTTTGGGCTAGCAGAAAACTCTGGGCACGTTCCATTGACAGTGATAGTGCATCTAGTGTTCTATAGAAAGAATAGCATCAGAGAACGGCAGGCACAGACATGCTTTTCCATTCAAAACACGGTATCTCCTATGAAATGCTGCTTGTATTTCATTGCAACATGCTAAGATATGAGAATGCAAAACATAACCAATAAGAAAAATAAATCCAGCTGTTTTTTCATGGAATGACTGTAAACTAAATTTGAAAAATTACTTTTGCACGTAGGAGCTAAACTGCTGTTTGTTAAGTTGGTGTATACTTCAGTATAAAAAGAGCAATGTGATTTAGAAAGTGTCTTTTTGTGATATGGAGAACCCTCAAATTCTTCTGTGTTTCAGAGGGTTCAAGAATTGACTCCTTGGGCTAAGACGTGCAAGTGAGCAAATGGAAAGTCACAGCAGGAATTCAGGAATAGGTGAGGGGTCAAACAATGAAAAACCTTTTATCATGCTGTCACATTTTCTTTCTTTTCATGGGCTTGCACTGCAGCAATCAACCATTCTCTCTCAGCATGAAACTCTGCTCTCACAAGTTCACTCAGCAGTTGGTTGTGTCAACACAACTCTAACAAAAAGGGACTTTACATGCATGACATAAGTCTAGTTCAGGGGGGGAATTCCAGAAACTAGAGTACATTGATTCCAGCTGAGGGTAAACATTGCTTTCTAAACAACTCTTCCTGGCCAAACCTGCAAATGTTCCACCTAAAGACACTTCTTCCCTTTCTTTTAAAGAAAGTAATGTCCTTTGAAGCTGCGTAGCATAGTATTTCATAAATGGTTTTTCATTTGGACAAATATCGCTAATGTCACAGCATTGTACAAGGTAGTCACAGACTTTATAAGATATTTTTGTCCAGATAGAGCCTGTTGCCAGAACAAAAATTTAATAAGCTTTATGGCAGCTTTGCAGCCTTTTATAATGTTGACATATGAGTGATAATACTTGCAAGAATTTTTAAGCTAATTTGAACACTTAAGAAAAAAATCTCATTCTATTTTATAACAGTGATACTTGTGCATGAATGAATGACTACAGGTAAAAGTACAGTCACCTTCCTGTGTATTGACTTACGTTGTTTGGTGAATAATTTCTTCATATATTAAGGGAATAACTGAGTTGGATAGGAGAACTTCTGTAGGGAGAATGAGTGGATTTCCAGTAACCAAGTTATTGCCACAAGTTTTCCACCAGTCAGGAAGTCTTGGTCTCAAGAGCATTGTGTCCTGATTTATTGCCAGTATGTGATTGCCTTTCAATGTGTAACTTAGAAGAAGGTGTTTTAGAACTGTCAGAACTATTAGGCATATTTACCTGTAAGCTTTACAAAACATTTCTATATTTCTTCATATATTTTACTCCTCTTCACTTAAACTTTATTACTTACTGGTACACATTTTTAGATAGCAGATCTGTATTTTTGAATATTTAGAACATAACATATCCATTCCCCATTAATACTCTCAGAGGAAGCATTTCAATTCCTGTTTTATGTAATTTATCTGTATAACTCTAATCCCTGAAGTTCTTCTCTGTGGTTGGGTTAAGTGCCAGTTTCCGAACTGGCTTAAGGTGACCTACGGCTGTGCTGCCATAGAAAGGAATAGGCCTGTCCTCCAGCTATCCCTTGCCCAACATCATCTATGCATTTATGTCCCTTTCTTCAGTTGTGAATTGGTTCAGCTCATACTCATTTTCTGAAGTGTAAGTTTCCAGTTGAATAAATGGGTCTGAATCAACACTCATCTATAAAAGTGCTGGAGTAAACACAAGACAGAACCTGAGTCCCAAGGTGGCATGAAAGGCAGGACTTTGTGTGAGGGGTGGTGTTGAGGCTTTAGTTGATCATGAAACCACAGTCTTAGCGTTATGTTTCTTTTTAGGCACATAAGAGGAAACAAGCTCCATCGTGAGAGAAATAACAGAGGCGAATTTAGGATGTAAATGTGTTGAGTAATTTGTGGGGAAAAATGACACGAGCAAGTCATTTTTTAGTGCTGAGGATACTGATAGCTTTCTGTTCTTGTAACACTTTGATGGATTTATCAAACAAGCTTGTGCATGTGAAGCTAGAGCTCCCATTCAAATGATAAAAAACCTTTAATCAACTCTAATCAAGATTTCTGTATTTATTTTCATGGTATTTTTTTGATACGTTTTCATTTGTTGCCTGTCTGGATTTTACGTGAGTCTTTCAAGTGTTGAAACAATGTTATTTTTAAACACTTCATTCCTGCTGTTGAGGTCCTTTTAAAGAGCAACAAGAATTACATCAAAAATAAAAGTCTTCTGACTAACAGATGAAAGAGGAGTAACAAAATTAATTGAATATTTCTTTGTGTCTGTGTATCACTGCTCAAGATACTTCATTGGGATTAAATTAATGCTTTTGTCCTTTGACCAGTAAAATGTTTCCTAGTGCGTTGGCTTAATTTTTTTTTTTTAAGGATAAACCCAAGGAATTTATTTTTAAATTATCTTGTGAAAATATCACAATAATTCAGTTTTTGTAGATGCAGAATGAACTTCTAAAAATGTGCATAGAATGTATGCATTTTCTTCTTGGCTAATGGAGCCAGGGTGCAGCTGATTAGCGAACGGTTTTGTTAATTGTTGTTGTGATATTCATGGATGGGATCAGTAGGCAGTCAGAAATAGTTATTGAGTCGATGCAAACAATAAATAATGCATTAAGGCAACCTACTATAATTTCTTCTCCCATTTCAAGTTATTGATATGCTGAATGCCAATTTGATGTCCTTAACTGAACTTGGCAACTGCTTAGTTACTCGAAACTCTATTAAAACCTATTATGAATATTCTTTTTAAAATCATATCTGCTCTTTATACCAGCGAATTTTGCCTATGTTTTGAGACAACACATTCCAAATCCAAAATGTTTATGGTTTCTGGTGATTCCACTCCAAACATGATTGATATGCTATTCCCTGATATCCTGCTGACTATTTAGAAGAAAAATGATGAGCCAGCAATGCCGACCTAAAGCACTATGTAAGGGCTATATTCCATATTGTTAAGGAAGATAGATTGGGGAAATAATTAATGTAGCCAAGTAATTAATAACTCTTTGGTTTCCCTGCAGTACCAGAAGCTTAAGAAACCTATCTTGTTGCTCCTATCTGTCCTCAAAATTAATGATCTCTTATTTAGGCTTCTAGCTTTCTATGCATAAGCTATCACAATAATAGCAGTACTTTCTTGTAGCCTGTGGTATCAGTATCCAGAATGCATCCATCTAGAAAGGAAAGAAATAATCAGCACTGCTTTAAAGTCTTCAACCTGGAACAATACCCACTACGCTGAAGACCCAAAGCATGTTCAATAACAGGAACCATCGAAACTGCCAAAGCAAAGCACAAAATTATTCAGGTTCTTTTTCATTTGTCTGTAAATTGGATTAAGGGATTCTACCAGGGTATGCTTGTGTGTTGCAGTATATCTAAAACAAATGTCCCAGTCAGAGTCAACCACCTTACACTGTCTTCCTGGTAGTAAATTGTATTCATCGGACTGATCGGGGACCTCTAATAAAATATTCTAGAGGGGAGGCGGTTCTCTCTTCTCATGTAAAAAAGGTGTGTTGACACCCTGCCTCCTGACACCCTGCCCCTTGATCAATATCGGCAGTGCAGACACACTACCAGCACCTTGCCTCTGACCCCCATCAGCTGTGTAGGCAGGGTGGCACCCACTTTATTCAGGTAAAGTAGGATTCTCCCAAATCACGCCGCTGCTGCTGGAGTCACGCGGTGGTGCGACTCTTGCCCGCATTCAAAAGGCAGTTACCTGACTGGCTATTGCTGCCAGATGACCTGGACACCAAGTGTCTCTGGCAGCCCACCGGAGCCATGGCATCGCTTATGATCCAGCGTTTGCTATTGGTGATCAGATGAGTTGCCATACAGGCACATCGTTGATCATCTTTCTTACTGCCTCAGTAAAGCTTTGTTGTCAGACTCCATTACTGCTCACACCACATGTAGATATATTGAATGTTGGATGAGACGTGTGGAACTGGACTTGTGTAGGGGCTGTTCTGGTCCCCTATGTCTTGGAGAAAAGAAAGGTGAACTTCCTTGTCTGATATGAAACTTATTTAAGGCAAATACTTTCATTAGGTGGTTAGAATTTTGAATGAGCTCATACCGAAGAACAGCCGCTTTTTTTTTTTGCTTTTGTTTCTAGATGCCATTCTACATGAAGCAGTTGCTTTCTTGTGAAGCACAATGTTATGAATAAATCTATTCTGCCTGCACAAAATAATCAGGCTTGCTGGTCTGTTCAGCTTTGTCACTTGGGTCACCAAAACACCATACAGCTTGCAAGCTAAGTGTACGTGTCTCACATTTTGTCTCAACTTTAAAAGATGTACTTTATTATTAATAATAATAATACTAAGCACAATTGAACATCTAGCATACTTTTGCCAGTAGTGAAATGGGAGGGAGGACTGCTCTTATGCACTGCTAGACTGGATGGTAGCCAGTGTGATAGCTCAGTACTTCAGGGATGGGACAAGATGGCCTCGCAGAACAGGGACTTGGCTGCTCTGCATGTTTCTTTTCAGAGCTGTCATAAGGTATGGTGACAAAGTAATTGCTTTGGTTTGTTTTCATTTGATGCTTTGGCTAGTAAAATGTTTTTGTAAAGGATATGAAAACAGGAACATTATACCTTTTCTAATCTGGGAAATTGAGTGAAATTAATGGGAATGGTGAAATTATTTTGTCAAGTAGGTATAATCTTGGGGCAAAGTTCTGACCCAGCTGAAATAAAAGGGAATTTTACCACTGAAAACAAGAGGGTCAGGGTTTGTCCTGCAGGGTTTAAGTCTTACTGTCTTTGAAACCAAGCATTCCTAGAGTACGAAATATTTGCAGTTAGACTGGAAACTTAGCAACGTTATCAAATGCAGTCATGATTCTACTATTACATTTCTTTGTACGTAATGGCAAGTCCCACATCTATGTGCACTTTGCACTAGATCAGAACAAAGAACAGTGCACGTTGTCTTCAGAAATGGATTCTTACGGGGATAAATTGATGTGGCATGAGCTGCGTGCCTTGTAGTGTGAGATACTTAGAATATTTTTGTCTTTAGAACTAATTTGAAAAAATAATCTCACCTTGTAATATCCTGAAAGCAATGAGAATTTACTATTGATCTTTACTCATGAGAAAAGGATAACAGAGATGCAGTTGACAAGAAAAGTCCCTGATACTTCTGGTAATGTTTATCACAGTTGTAAAAAAGCACAGTGATAGAATTTTTTTCATGTGTATACCTTTGTATAAACATTCAAGTACAAACAGATATATCTGCGTAGATATCTCCTTTTCCTCTATGTTGTTATGCTTCTGGGAAGCACATTGCAGAGCTGGGACTTTTCAGAATATAAATTTATCAAAAGCAGTATGATTAATTAATCAGTCAATCTGCTTAAGAAATCAGGAAAGATACAAGCCTATTGCATTTGTCATTACACTGTTGGTAATATATTTGGGAAACAGTATTTTCAAAGTCCCAAACTCAGTTTTAAATTATTCTCTTTGCTCACTTTTTAATGGAAAGGTAACTTTTCAGAATCTAGATCCTTTTTAAATGGAAAATGTGCAATATTATCTAAGGAAAGTATGAAGTTGATTTACTATGCATGATTTTTTCAGTTCTTTGTACACATTCAGTATGGTTATATTTTTGCTCAGGACGCATATATATATTTTTCTGCTGAACTTTTCTCGATTGCTTTTTTATCAGGTTTACAAATCAAATCAAACAGGTATATTGCAGAGCTCTCTGATATTATTTTCTGCGCTTATAGCACAATGTATTGAATTATGCTTGCTCATGTACTGCTGCTGCTATTCTCTCCAGATTGAGAGAGGATGACTGTGGGGGCTGTAAATTCACTTGGCTTCCAGCACCACTGGTTAAATCAAGAGCCCTATTCAGGCTAGAGAAGAGACAGAGCAAGTGTTCATTACACAAATCAATTTGGTCAAAAGTACAGCACAGTGGGTACTCAACCATTGCTCACATAATATTGTCAACTTAATCAAATAATGCCTAGAAGACATTCACAAGTTCTTTCTCTCGGAGAAATAACTTGATTGGTGCAGCAGGAAAAAACAGGTGCTGTTTTGAGGATATTTTTTTAATTTAATGAGCTTTTTTTAATTTAAAATTCTAAAAAGCTTTACCCTTACACGGGTATGTATACAAGAGAAATTCAGCTTAGCACCTGAGTTTGCCATTGAGTGTATTTTAAAAAATAATCTATTGATTTTCTTCCCTTTCTTTTCTTCCTGTAAAGAATTTACAGGTTATTGCTACTAGAATTAGGCTGTTCTTCCTCTAGACTTGGTGTGGGTTCAAAAAATATGCAACCGTTTTGTATTTGTTTACAGATTATAGAAGTATGATCAAGACTTGGAAAAGCTTTTTCAGGTTATTCTAATACAATATATTTTCGGTTTGTCTAGGAAGAGATAATAGGTTTAGTTCAATTTGAGGCATTCCTACTGTTTATGTTCCATTTACTCTTTAAAAGCTGAGATTGAGGACAGCATTCTTTTTGTAGTGGCGTGCAAACAGCTATTCTGTGACAGCATTTCATTACATTTAAAACAGGGTTTGAGGGTGAAAGATTTTGTCTACACCACCATTGTTTTGTAGAAAATGAAAGAGATTAGTCAATGAAAAAGAACGGAGGGAAAGTGTAATACTCCCAAGTCCAGTGTAAGAAATATTATAGCACCGACTGTCTTCGGTATTAGACGGAAAGGGATATAGAAAATTTGTATTTGCTGGGAAGTAGAATGTTTTTTTTTTTTTTTTCTGCCCAAAGGGTGTACACAAGGCCCTCTCTGATTTGAGGTTCAGTGAACATTCTGTTTTATTGCATGTGGTGCCTTTGCCACAAGTGCTAAGGATGGGAGATGACACTCTTGTGTCCAGTCAGAAGTAACCTGGGAAATGGGTTCGTATTAGAGCTGGATGAAGGTTTTAAAACATAATTTCCACCCCCTCCCCCCCAAAGAACGTATCTATGGGTGAAATATATTGCAAATTTGGATTAGTAAGGTCTTAAAAAAGGGCAGGGGGAGATAATATTTTCTCCAAATAGGAAATTTTAAAATGTATTTTATCCAGAAAAACATCTTGCTTAGTAGTTTTCTTCACTTCTATATATTTTTAAAATTCTTGGGAAAAAGCTAGAAAGTGAAACAAAAAAATTTATTCACTGAAATGTTTTAGAAAATGGCTCTTTTCAGTTAAATTACTACTCTTTGGTAAATTAGAGTAGTTCCTTCTGATATCAGAAATTCATAGTGCAGGTTGATCCTGAGGCAACACACTGGATCATGTGTTCTTTGGTTGTGAGATGGAATGATCCAAGACTCTTCATGCTTCACTTGCCCCCAAAGGAGCAGCAGCTCTTGAAGCACTAGATATACTCTTGACAGGTGCTTCAGGAGTACAGCGTGGGCCACCACCTGCACTTGCATGATCACTACAGAACAAATTCTATTAAGAATCATGCATGCCTCTTGCCAGTTGTCAGGCAGAACTTTTTTCAGCCACTGAAAACTTGCAGCATAACTGGCACTCCCCATTTTCATTGCACTTAACCTCCTCTCAGTGAAAATGGAAGAATTGGTAACAGTGACAGTTGTGGAAAAACTAGTCTGGCCAGAATAAATATATTGTGGTTTTAATTGATTTTAAGAACTTGACTTCAGTGTGAAGTCTTTTAAGAACTTGAGTGAAGTCCTTTAAAGAATAGACGATTTCTATTTCTAGAACTTAGTTAAGGAAACAGAAAATTAGTATTTTGGTAAAGATAAAGAATTTCTTTACAAAACAGTAGATTTTATTTTAACTGTTCTGATGATGGATTTTGTTAGAAAGCGTACCATATATTTATGCTGAAAGTACCTTATATGAAATAAAAAAATCATTTTCTGAACCCCCCTCTTTGATTGGGGTTTGTTTACCTAGAAAAATGGTTTCAATTTTAATTTATTTGAACACCTAAGCCTTCAGTAGCTCACTCAAGTAAAGGGAGTTCATCTCAATTTATTTCTGCGTATGTGCGAATGTGGTCTTCTATTTCTGTATTCTGTATTTATAACTTTCATTATAAGTTTTAAGACTACCATGTATTAAGATTCTTTAATATTTTATAATTGCAAATATGTGGTGGAATAGGAACCAGAAAGCAGTCTATGTGATTTGACCAGAAATGGCAAGGGGTATGACAGCGCTAGGCAGTGATATACTGAGAGAGAGAAGAGCAAATCAGTAAAAAAAAAAAAATCCTGTAAAATATGTATAAATATTGAAGACAACTGAAACTCAGAGAAAAGTTTTGTATCAGATGTGACTTGCGTTAGCTTCGGTAACAGTGTTTTCTGAACGCAGACTAGCAAAGGCTTTTCTTTTCTGTGTCATTTTTTCCTGAGTATATTTTGAACTGGCAGAGAATTACTTCAGATATTGTAATGAAACATTGTATACAAGGGCATCTGATTTTAGTACTAGTTTTCTTAAATCTTTGTTATTAACATTTACTTCTCCACACACTTCTGGTAGCTGATTTGATAATTTCAGTGATAAATATTAATGCGATTCTATACTTAGGCAATATTATGAGCATATCTATTTCATTTAAATTGGCTAGCTCAAGAAGTCGGTTTCACAATGTTTGTTTCTCTGAGTGGATAGATATATATCCTCACCTTTTGTCTTAAATAGTTTCTCTTCAATATTTATGAGAGAATACCAATGCAAAACATAATTTTTATTAAACTGGAGATATGTATGTATTGAATAAGATTGGACAAAGGTCAAGAAAAAAGTGAACTATAAAGAGAACTATCAAAGAATAATGATAGGACGACACAGGGTCTTAAGATAGAGAGGAATATTTATTCTCTGAAATGATAGATTAAAATTGACATATGAAGACATATTTCTGACTAGAGATGGAGGCATGCCTCACATGATTTTCTCTGAATGCTGTCCATACCTAAATTAAATTTCACCAAGATTAAACTTGTTTAGCTCATATATATCGATTGAGTTAGAAATTATTATGGAAAATGGAGCTTCTCAATTCTGTATGAAGTGCCTGCAAATGCAACCAACTGTCGTTAAAGGATTCAAGTTTCAGCAACTTATTTTAACATTTATGACATAAAATGGTGCTGGAAACTTGCGATTGTGTGCAATTGTGTGTTAATAAATATCCGTAGCAAATGTTTTTTACCTAAATAAGATTTTGTAGCAGTGTCTGTCATTTTATAGTCAATAGGATGCCAAAGTTCTCATCCTGTGGATCCCTCCAGGCAATACTCATCAATAATCTGCTAAAATATGTAACTGTTTATTAGGTTTTTTAAATTAGAAATACGTTCTCAGTGGAACCAGAAAAAAAGTCATGCAGCAAATTGGTGGAAATGACCTTTTGGTGAAGATGACAAATGACACCTTAAACCTCAGAGCTACAAACTAACCTGATACAGTGCTGACTGACATGCATAGGAAAAAAGCCAATCTGTAGTAATTTTCAAGGGTGCTAAGAACCTACAGTTACCATTGATTTCTATAGCACTAAGGGTCTGTATTACCAAGTGCTTTCAGCTCCCAGTGCATTCGTAGCTTTACTTCTTGGTTTACCTGTTTAGAAAAACAGCTTCTTTTAAAATTATTTGAGTTGTAACACACTGGATTATTTTTTTTTTTTAAATAGTTTTAACAGTTATGAAGCGTGATGTAGGCTTCTAGAAAAGTTTAGGAATTTTACAGTCTCACAGAAATTCCATACCTCAGGCTTTGTTAATGGAAGCAGTCTGTTTTGGGGTATTTACTGGTGCCCTGTAATAAACATTGTACCATGTCCACACCTGCGGTGGTACATTGTGACTACACTGGACCACATTGCACTCACATGATGCCGTTGTAACCAATTACGTCACAATAGAAAGGCATGAAGTGCCATAAAAACCATCAAAATTCTATTGAAAATTCATACCTGCAAAAACTAATATGCTGTTGAAAATAAAGTTGTGAATTTTGATTCAGAAGAGAGACAAGAAAGGAATTGTTCCCTTGTAATTTAAGGGGGTGCCTTATCCAAGGTCACAACTGCAGAAGGAGAGAGACCCTTAAAGGTCTCTGGATAGCTATTAGAGGAGAAAAATGACCTCTTTGTTCTGAAAATTATTATAGACCTCCAGCTGGTAAGATTCAGTGGATGAGATCTTTAGTGGGCAACTGGAGGTGCAGTACTAAACTCATGAATAATAGGGATTTGAGGTGATTTGGTGCTTCCTGTAGCCGGCCTGCCAGTTGAGATTGCTATTGGAATGTACTGGTGACAAGTTCTGCAACTGAACATACAAAAGGCAACCAGAAGAGAGGTTCTCCTGGACGAGATTCAAGCCACAATGGAGAACCTGATGTTAATGCCAGGCCAGAGAGAATGTCTGAGAGTGAATATGAAATGCAATCTGGGGAGGAAGGGTAAGAGAACCTTTCTCCTCTGCATGAGTCTTCACTGTAGAGGTCAGCCTCAGCCAGGTGATGATTACAATAATTTCCCAACTGTCAGAAAAAGTTGTCAGGGAAGAAACCAATTAAAGAATATTCAGGTAAGTTAGGTGTGGTGGGTTGGTTTTTTTTTCAGTTAACTGTTTCTAATTAGTTCCGTTCCAAGGTATTTAAAGATTAAACTGATAATATTTTGGAGCCATTAGTGTCTGTCTCTGTTACCTTGTAGAGAATGAGCAGAGGTACTGGAGATCAGGAGTAGAGTAGACATAATGCTGGTTTTTAAAGAGGAGGGAGAGAGAAGTGTTGATTATATAGGCTAAAGGGATGTGCTATTATCAGAGTTTCAGTCCTGGGAAAATACTGGAACAAGTAAATGCATATTGCTTTTTTAACACCTGAATGTACAAGAAGAATAGCCGTCAGCACAGATTTGTCAAAAGGATACAGTCTTTTACTTCTACAGTGGCCTTGTAGACAAAGGAAGAGCCTTGAATGTTGTATTTTGCTTTTCATAAGGCTTTGACACTTTCACACAAGACATGCTTTTAAGCAAGCTGGGAAATATCATAAACATGCAACTACAATAGGCTGGGTGGAAAACTAAAAACTGTGTTTAAGAAGTAGCTCGCTATCAAAATGAGAAGATTTATTAAAAGGAGTTCTGCAGGGATTTGTGGTGACTCAGTGTTTTTCTGTATTTTCATTAATGTTCTGAAATGATGGAATCAAGTGTACACTTACTAAATTTGCAACAATGTCAAGCTGGGAAGGACTGCAAGTACATTGCAGGACAGGATTAGAATTCAAAATAATCTTGGTAAGTTGTAGGTTTTGTTTGGAAAAATAAGATGCTATTCAAAAACATCAAATGCAAGGTGTTTACACGGCAACAACAAACTGCACAAATACAGCATGAAAAATAACTGGTTAGAGAGCAGTTCCATAAACAAGATTATAATGGATTACAAGTTGTATATGAATTTACATTGCCATCTTCTATAGGAAAAAAACCCAGTACACACACAAGGAAAAGCAAGGACCACCAGACAGCAGATAGTTCCAGTGGTAAAATGTGTTGAATTGTTGGGTTATGAATTGTGATCTCTTCACAAAGTTAAATTAATGACTTTTTGATAAGTGAAGGTAACTCTGATACAGCTTTGTACTCAAAAAATTATATCACGTGTGAAAAAACACACAGACTATGCTCCCTTTTATGTAATTTCTGTTTAATGATAAGGCTTAGGGGGGTTATTTATTTATTTGGTTTGCACAAAGCATGCTAATTTGCTTGATTGAGTCAGGAGAGGGTATTGAAAGAGACCAAACCCATAACAGATCAGGACTTGTACTGATTGCATACAGGACTGCAGGGGCGTAGCAAGGCTAATGTCCTATGCTAACTTCAATTAATTTTTGAAGAAATATCAACCACTGGTCTTTAGATCCTCTAGCAATGAAAATATTCTCTTGAAATGTATTATATATGTCTAAGGTAAATTGCATTCTAGCTCTTTGAGTCCACAGGGCTTTGAAACTTTCCTTTCTGGGATTTTGCAATATCCAGCCTGTCCTCTGTCCTATGTGTATTTTACCTCCTTGGAGTTACTTAGAAATTTTTGTATAAGCTTCACATTCCAATTTCAATTTGCAGTTATCCTTCTCCAGATCTCCTAGGCACATCCATAGATTTTTGGGATGATAATACACTTTGTAAAGAGACTGTTATGTTGTCAAGCCTTTTAATACATTGTAAATGGTTTAGCTCTGTTAATTCTGCCACAGACTTCTTTAAGGATGTTTACAGGTATGAATCTTTGATGACAGTGACTTTCTGAAGTTTCTGGTTTTCAGTCCTCACTGCCCAAACTCTGAGACATTCTTTGCTGAAACTGTAAATTTCAGGCTTCTGTGAACAAAGGTGGTAAAATCAAAAAGAAATACCCAGAAAATAACAGTACCTGGATTTACCCACTTCACCCATAATTTATAGCTCCTTCATTTTAGCATCATATTCAGAAACCTCACTGGCTTTTTGATGGCAATATATCTGTTCAGCTTCCTGGTATGGAAGTTGCTCCTAATGTTTTGGCATGCTAATAGTGCACTGTTCAACCCTCCTACTTCTTGTTTCTCATCATTTATATTAATACAATGAACAGAAATTACTTTCTCCAATTTGCATTTATACAGTACACAGATTATATAATTTCTTCCTGGGGCAGCCTTTGTTCCTGAAACTAAACAGCACCTTCAGAATTCTTTAATTCTCTTCAGATTAATCTAATTGACCTTAAATTCTTCTGGAGTGTTGTATTTCAAGTTTCCAGTCCCTTGTCCCCCACCTGCTCTCATATACCAAATTGCCTTCATATTTCTTTCTTTTTAAGGCCTGAAGGTAGAAAGTAATCTCTGCGGTGTCTATGGATGGAACAGTTGCCCAAAATCTAAATTTTAAATTTTTGAGTTGGTTTTAGATAGGAAGAGATACTGTCCTGGTTTTGGCTGGGATAGAGTTAATTGTCTTCCTAGTAGCTGGTACAGTGTTAAGTTTTGGGTTCGGTATGAGAAGAATGTTGATAACACACTGATGTCTTCAGTTGTTGCTACGTTGTGTTTCTACTAAGTCAAGGATTTTTCAGCTTCTCGTGCCCAGCCAGCAAGACGGCTGGAGGGGCACAAGGGGTTGGGAGAGGACACAGCCAGGGCAGCTGACCCAAACTGGCCAAAGGGGTGTTCCATACCATGTGACGTCATGCCCGGTATATAAACTGGGGGGAGTTGGCCTGGGGGGGTCGCTGGTTGGGAACTAACTGGGCATCGGTCAGCAAGTGGTGAGCGATTGCATTGTGCATCACTTGCTTTGTATATTCCAATTCTTTTATTATTATTGTAATTTTATTATTGTTATCATTATCATTATTAGTTTCTTTTTCATTCTATTAAACTGTTCTTATCTCAACCCACGAGTTTTACTTTTTTTTTTTCCGATTCCCTCCCCCATCCTACTGGGTGGGCGGGAAGTGTGTGAGTGGCTGTGTGGTGCTTAGTTGCTGGCTGGGGTTAAACCACGATGGCATGGAATATGTTTTTGTCTCTTAACAGCTATATACCGTGTTTAGTATTTAAGTCACTAGAAATTTGTAAAGAAGAACTGTTTAATTTGTGGGACCCTGCCTGTGAGTTCAGGGAGTAGCAGATGAAGAGATGTGGTGGCACTGACTCAGTTTTAGGTTTACACTTGAGCTGTTCCCAGTTCCTTGCTTGGATCACTCGAAAGTCCTTCTTTAGTGCACACAAAAGTTTGTGTTTGTGTATGAGTATCATCGTACCCCGTGAAATGTAGGCACTGCTGATGAACTGATGCTTCTGCAGAAATGATAAGGACCTTTATTTGTAAAGTGTTCTTAGCACAGAAGTATAGGCAATACAGGAAATTGTAGATATTTGTACTTTGAATTTGAGAACATTTGCATTTACTGGGGAAGATGATGTTGAATTTAACTTGCTAGAATTAAATTTATATGTAGTTGTTGCTGATGTAAATGATGTATTCTGTTTGAGTTGTTTTGCTTCCTCCTTAACAGGCTTATTGGTCCTAAAACTGTGTGGTAAGGTTTATTTTATTTAACCGTTTTTATTTTGCTTCAACTGTTGTCTCTTAAAAGAAATTTGATACTAGCAGGAAATGGGAGATTTCTTCATTTATTTTTTTTAAATTAAAAAAGTCAGAAAGACAAGCTGAACTGTAACATTAGGACACAAGAGAAAAATGAATACTTGAAAGATGAATATGGTCAGGAGGAAGAGGAAGGACAGAGAAAATAGAGTAACAGTTGTAAGATGGTCCTTGTAGTTTCATTGAACTATTTTCTTTCCTCTTCTTTTCTTCCAAATCCCCTCTACCAGTGCAAAAGAAAATAACTATGTTATTTTTACATACCTATGCGAAATCTTTTTCTAGTGAATGTGTGCTGTACCTGCAGTGATTAATTAGGTGCTGTATGATATAATTACAGAACGCAGATGAGAAATTTCTATAATATACTGATAGACGAGCATTGGTTCATTTTGCTTTTTGGATGAAGGACGTTATGTTTTTTTCCTAATCTCTCTAGGTGTTTATAATTGTTTGTTAAATTGTAAAACACAACCATGTCCTTCAATTATAAAATAGCATTTTAAAACTAGGGAACAGTATCCCTGTAAGAAGTACCATGATATGATCTTATTTTGGTGAGAAAGAAAATCTGTAAAACTTTGTTTCTGGGTCTCACTTTTATGTCAGGCAACCTTCACCACTGATTATATTTCTGTTCCCTATCAAAACTCAAGGTCTTTTCCATAATAGTGACCATTTATCTGGACAAAATGACCCTCTGGTGCCCATCAGCACTGCTTATGAAATAGCAACTAGGATGTGATGTGTTACCTACCTCCTGTGTAGAAGTCCCAATGGCCTCTGAATGAAAGTACTAATCTTACTTGAAAGTGTACAGCTTGCTTCTGCAAGTAGGTTGCTATGTGGACATGGAGATTCAGTTTCTTCTGTTGGCAAGCACTGATGAGGTTAAAGGGGTTTCAGCAGTCTTATAATATAGGGAGACATATTTCTTCATTTTTTAAAAGAAGCTAAGAAAATCAACAAATAATAATTTCCTTCCTATTCTCCAGTTTATTCCAAATACATATTAAAAATATCACTGAAACTGTATACTGTTGAGACAGATACAGAAATTGATTTGATTTTCATGTATTTCAAATTCCGGTATTTGTTAGTACCTTTGAGCAGATTTAATTCCTTTTTAGTCTTTTTTTTTTTTTTTTGAGAATTTAAGCCCACAACTTTATGATAAAAATGGCAGAAATACTTACAATGTGCTTTATTTTGCTTTACCCTTTTAGCAGACAGATGATGCAGCACAGACCGATGGCCAGCAACAGACACAATCTTCTGAAAACACAGAAAACAAATCACAGCCAAAACGGCTTCACGTCTCAAATATACCATTCAGATTCCGGGATCCAGATCTTAGACAAATGTTTGGTGTAAGTACTTATACTTTATTTATGCTTTTTTTATATTTGCATTGCAATAGGTATTTTATATTATAGTCAGCCGTGAGAGCAGTATCTCTGATTTAGGTTGTTTAACCATTTTCAGTAAAGACTCTCTTTTCATTTATTCATAACCAAACATCTGATTTGCTAGCCACAACTGGGAAAAGAAATTCTACTGATTCTACTGTATGTGATACAGATGGGTGTGTTGTATGTATTGTGTTGTTTTGTATTACATTCAAAAAAAGCTATCTACGTTGGCTTAAAATATTGAATTCATATATATTCGTGCTGTACAAATCTGGATTTATATGGCTGTATTTATGGATTTTGGAAAGCATGATGTAAAAAAGTCAATGGCTGACCTCAGGAGCAAGGGACCCAAATCTACAGAAGTAAGACATGGGCTGATTTTAAGCAGGAAGCCAAGGAGTAGGAATCATGACCCACCCTCACAGGTATTGTAGGCCTGTAAGCTTCTAAAGTTTTTGTCAGTATTTTTCTATAAGTCTCTCAATTTTTGCTTTTACTCAGGTTGTTAGCTACCTTCAAGTGCATTGGCTGTGTTTCACACATCTCATAGGTGCCATTGATTCTAGGCTCATAACTGTGAGAGGTTAGACCGGGTTTCTTCTCCCTGCTCCAAGAACTCTTGGGTTATTTTGAAATGTCACTAAATAAAATCTAGAAATAGTACTTGATCAGCTATTAGAACCCAGCTTTTCCAAGTTACTACTCTTGAGTATTTTTGTTACTCTTGCTTTCTTATTTCTGAGTCGCTAAAACTTAATTCTCCTCTGCGTTACAGTTTGTTATAGAGTGCAGCATCAAGTACTTCATGGCACTATATTTTTCTCCATCTTTCATGTTCAGTTCAGATTTTTAAGTTCTTCTAATGTCTTTGTATGTGAGTTAAGACATTGTGATTTTCAGTATTTATGAAGTGAAGGAAACAGTCACTGGAAAAAGAATCCTGGTATAGTACTGGGAAATGAGAGTGATTCTTTTGCTGTATCTGGCTCTCTACAAGTAACCTCCCCTAAATGCAGCTTGTAGCTCATCAGCAAAATAGCAGAAGGCATAATAATTAAACCTCTAGAGAAAAATATGTAAATTTATTTAAATTAAACAAACCACTTAAAATAGATGGATTTTATTTGAAAGTACTTTAAATGAAAAAATTGGGGTGGGTTTTTTGAGGTATTGTAGTAATTTGTAAGTGAATAAAAACATTTCTTTTCAATATTTCTAAGTCTTAGGACTCAAAAGACTAACACTGGGAATGGCTAGAGTTTTCCAGCTTTAGAATGACGCGGTAACAGTAAACTTTTAGCTTCTGAATTGATAGAAAAATGAAGTTTCTGCAAGTGTGAGTTGAAGTACCTGATACGAAACATGGTAATGCTGCATCATGACCGTATTATACTTATAACAGGTGATCTTTTTCATGGACATAAATACAGCAGAGGATTGTTTAAATATTAAGTCATTGTCTGCTTATAGGCTAAAGTTGCAGTTAAAATGTTAATTAGATGGTGAATGCAAGAACATAAAATAAGCCAAGGGATAACAAACGATGGTTAATTTTTCATAACCAAGTTGAAAGCTAGAGAAGGAATACTGTCCTTCTGGCCTGAAATTGTTTATTATATCTTAAAAGACTGGAGTATAGGCTCATTTCCGCAGTTTCTTGGACTCTTGTCAGATCACTCTTCATTTGCCTGCCTCTAATTTCTGCCTTTTTGTTTAATATATTGTGTCACTTATTGGTATTAACACTGATCCATGCTGTACGTTAATGACATATGAAATGACAGAAACGACCCACTGATACAGTAGAGTGTCACATCACAAAATGTGTCATATCAGAAAGCATTCTAACTAAATGCTGCCCGAGGCAAACATTTATTCTCTTACTAAGACAAGTCCAATAGAGCCTTTTTCTTTGGGATAGCAACTGTGGTCAAGTTTTGTGTGTGTGAACAATGCCTAGATGATTGTGAGTGCTATTTTAAGGTCAACAGTAATGACAGATACTACTAATATTATCATAGAAGTGCAATTCTGAGCAGGGAAAAATCCCCAACAAGTAAGTATCCATTCCAGTTTTCCAAGTTATACTCTAGTAAGACAAGAATTGCTTAGGGAGTAATGGTTATCCCTTTTCAGCAAGGGTGGAGAGAAATCCTCACTCCTTGAAGCCAGCAACAAAACTCCCAGCTGGTTTAATCTCATTCCTGTAAAGCAGAAGTAACGAAACTGTTTTACTTGCCCTGGAAAGCAGCTGCAAAAAGTCTTCTGAAATAAAGGTTCTTCAGAGGGAAGGATGACCAGAGGGCAGCAATGTTAACGCAGCCATTAATCCTGTCTTGGTAGTGATGTTTATTACACTCCAAGCAAAGTAAACTAGTAGTGTATTACATATAAAAAAACCGGTGATGGCAGCTGGACTGAATGGATCACAAAGAAGTAACCTTCTGTGTGCAAAGACAAAATAAAAAAAAAAGAAATTTAGAACTTTCACTTCACTGTGATCACAGTCTAATGATGATTTCTTTTTTGTCAGGTGGTGTCACTGAACTTAAAGTTCATAAATGCATATGTGGAATGATAGCGACAAGTGTAATGATACATGCGATTTAGTTGTAATATTGATCTCGCTCCTCTTCAGTGTGACTTTTTTGGTACTTGACTATTTTTGGTTTTATATTCTTTAACTTTTTTATGCGGTGCACCATTTTGCGAAACAAACATTTGTACTGTTTATGATCGAAGTGTTGAAGTTATCTTATTTTCATGTAACTTTTCTATTTCTTTGCAGCAATTTGGTAAAATCTTAGATGTTGAAATTATTTTTAATGAGCGAGGCTCAAAGGTAAGCAGTTTAATTCACCCATGGAATTTTTTAATTTGTTTAAAATATTTATATGAGTAAAAGGAAACAACTGCACTGCTGTAAAAAATAACACCTGAAATTCCATGTTAGTGAAAACATCTTCTGAGCTGTCATTCAGTTTCCTAAGTAGCATGAAAATCATTGGACTCATTTTATATCTTTTAAAGGGGGTAATTTTAGCTACTCCAAACTGTCATCTGTTTTATGGGAATGTTGATTTCTGCTGTCTTTATTCTTCAAGGGTAATTATCTTGTTTATTTTATAAGATGAGTCCATACTTACAGATGTTTGTAGGCAGGTTTGTATTAGAACAGGTATTTTTTCCCCTGTTGAAATGAAAGATGATAATGATACCTAATAACTATCCTCTTTAGTAATTAGCTGAGAAAATATGTGATTGTTCCAGATAATCTAAGTGCAGATGTTTTCCTCTTTAGTTAAAGCTTCAGTACACCAACCCTTTGAAAACAAACTATTTTAACATTTATTTGATTAAAAGAGTTCTTATTGTATTGCAAACATTTAATTTTTTCTGAAAATTACTTTGCCTTAAATGCATATTTCAATTTATTCAATACTTAAGAAATAAAGCAAGACAGAAAGGCTATGACTGCATTAGCATCATTACCTGGTGGAAAACTGTAGCCCAGTATGCTTCAGCTATGATATCAGGTGCATTGTCAAGGTTTATGTGTATGTCACGTGCATGATAGCTTTTTCCTTTTCCTGCCACGGCAGACACACTAGAATGTTTATCCACCAATGTTTCAGTCTTTCTGCAACTCTCATATAAGATTTATTATTAGTGATGGAATTCTTTTCCTGTTATAGGCATACTGTAATCTGTCCTTTTTTAAGAATCAGATACATCATAAATCTCTCTTAAATCAGATATATTTTAATTCTGTTAGTTTTTCCCTTAATGTGTTTGTATTTATATTCTAAAGTTAAAGTCATCACCTTTTTAAAAAAAAAAAAAAAAAAAGGCTGAAATTTCCTGATTGATATTCCAAAATTATTCTAACATTCATTAATTTTAGTACCCTTGCCTGCTAGCCCAAACCCAATTGGAACATTTACCACCTTTTCAGTAACCAACCAAAATGTGTGGAATTTTGTAGCTTAGAATCTCCTACTCTGGCTGAAATTTATTATCGTTAAATTTTGGCTGTTAAATAGTGTTTGCAAAAGATGTATATTGTCCAGAACCCGCTCCTGCTGGATAGTATCATAAATGTCAAAAGACATTTGTCAAATGTCAAAAGACAAGTGTGGGACACTTGCCACCTTTGGTTGGTTCTGTTGAAGATGGAGTGGAACTGAGTACACACGTCACGGTGGTCGTCTACACATTTGTTTAGCCATTAGATCTTATACATGTAGGACTTTTAACCACCACGTCTGCATCAGACTGCATAAGTATAAGGCTTTTTTAAAGTATTTGCGGGATGGGGTGAAGAGGTATTTCTGAATTGATTTTTTTTAACAGTGATCTTGCAGTAGTGCAAATATCCCAGTGCCTTGTGCTAAAAACAAACTCCTAGAAAGGATTTCCCAAGGAAGAGGTTTTCCTAGGTAGGCTTGTAATGTCACTACATAGTGTTAGAGACTCTAAGACCTACTCTGATTAAATACTTCTGCACTATCCAGTGCTGTGTTGGTGCATCCAAGCTGGCTCTGATTAAACTGCTGAAGATACTTAAAGCAGTTTTGTGATGCATCTCATTGCTTATGTATGCTGCTTCTCATCTTGTTTAGAGTTATTTCAGGTATAGCTACATAGTATTTTGATTTGCAGAGGTACCCTACAATTCTCTCAACTAAATAAAAAGTTAAAAAATAGGATTAGGATTAAGAACATCATCTTTTTTTTTTTTTTTCCTTTTTTTTTTTTAATCTGATCATTTCATGTCCATTCTGTAGGATTTAAGATGCACCAGATTAAAGTCCCATTCCTGGCAGTGCTTATCTATGTATTCATAAAATCCCACTGAAACTGAAAGGACTACTAAGTGGTCTCAAACTGAGTACAGGTAAAAAAGTTTGCAGGATCAAAATTCAAAGTTGTTTCTAGCTGCAGTTTGGCATAAAAGAATTGCTAGAAATTTTTTTTTTTTCTTTGTTTATTTCTTTGTAGTCCAATAATTAATGTTTAAAAAGATTCTTGCAAAAACATCAGAAGTAAGCTAATTTTCATGCCATAATAATTAAGAAAAATGGAATTGCATATTCAGAAAACATAATGCTGCAGCACCACAATGCAATATAAAATAATTTTGCAGAAAGGTGTCTTTTCATAAGAGAAACCCTAAAATAATACAAGTTTCATACTACAAATTTCTGGTTGTTTGGGGGCATAATGCTAATTAAGATAATTACTTAATTACTTAATAACTTTGCTAGAATTGTATGGCAACACTGATGACTTTTGAAACTCTTTATAAGAATTGCAAGAATTTCAGTATTGTTTTGGTGTAGATCTTTCTTACAACCTGTGTTAAATAAATAAGGCTTACCTTTGCCAATTCTTGAAGCAGTTGATTAAAGTAACATTTAAAATTGCTGGTAACTTACGTTTCTCTGCATTTACCACTCATCTTGGAAGGACAATTTGAGATATATCTTCCATTACTGTGGATATTTTAATGCTACTGTGCTGTTTCAACACTGAAGCTCTCCATGGAGCTGCAAATGGCTTGTGTCTTGGGCACAATTGCAAGGCTGCAAAGATACAAGAACGTCAACAAGTACCATTTCTTTACAGTTGTAAATTAATGCTCTATACAGCTATACACTACATACATACTTTCATACATCTGTTTCTGTGTATATGTAGTAATATATACCTAGTATATATTATATTAACATATATTTCCTCAAATAAGAAGAGCTCCAAAGCACCTCCCAAATTAAAACAGAACCTTCTCTCATACTAACTTGGCTATTATTAAATCACTTGACTGACTTTAAATATAAAGTGCAGAAATTTACATTACCAGTTAATAAAATGCATAGTATTCTAAGCTAAAGTAGCTGTTGAATCAGCTGCATATAAAATGAATGTTAACATGTTTTTGTAGGTATTTGAATGTGTGATGAATGAATCTATGTTCTGTGATCGAATTTCTGTGTCCGCTAGGTAAAATTAAAGATTTGCCTAAATAATAAGAGCTTAATTTAAGTAGTGTTAATTATAAGAGTAAGTACAACATAAGAAATTAAAAAATTACAATGAGTATTCTTTTCAGAGTCTTTGAAGTTCCTGTCTTATCTTGGCTTGTGGCTCCACTTTGTATCTTTTTCTAATTTTTTAATATAATTAGGGTTTTATCTTTCCCTTTAGTTGTTCGAGAAAAAGTAACTGGCAGTGCTCTGAGCTAAGAAGACTGATTCAAAATTTTGTCTAAACAACTCCCACCAAATGTTAGCAGTTCTGAGAAGGGGCAGCTGTTCAGCAAGGAGGAGAGGGGAGAACAAACAGAATTGGGGGAATTTATGCTATTGCTTGGAGCTAGGCTCCTTGGATCCATGGTTTCAGTGATGTCTGCTGCTGTGAAATTTTCTTAATGGCATCTTAAATTATGAGCTTTTTTTACAGAGCTTTTACAAGATGGGAGGAAGCAGTTGAAGAAGAAATAAAAGTTTAAAGTTGAGGATGGGTTTAGGTATAAGAAAAGCCTATTGCAGGCATCTAAAACATAGGGATTAGTGCTGAGGAGGGGGATTTACTTTCTCTCAACACTCCTGGTGCTTTGGGGAGAAGAGACTTACGTCCTCAGTGTCTCGTGACAAGCAAGGTCGTGGCTTTGTGCTAAAATTGTGGAGGGTAGAGTGGAGAAAATGTGTGGAATCAGGAGTTTTGCGAATGGCTTCAGCTAGAAGTGGAACTGCTGATAGAGCACTTCTGAGCTCAGGCTTCAGCATGGCTTTACAGGAGGGGAAAAAAAAAGAGCAACAGACAGTGTGTTTAAGCTACTTTGAAGAGAATGGAACATAAACTGCTACTGTCCAGAAATGTCACTTTCTATGTTGTAAACAGGCATAAATAAATGTGGTGTTTGAGTAGGTAAAATAACCCAAATAACCCTTATAATGATCCTGATAGTTTCTTAACTTTTTTTATCGATTGTTGATTAATTAGTTTTGTAGTTCATGTCCATTGTTTTTCTCGATGTTTGCTGTCAGTTTTGCCTTAGTTTCACATTTGGTCTCCTCTTTGTATAAAATGTATAAATAAATGTATAAATATTTTCCTTTTTTTTTTTTTTTTTTAAATCAGTCACTATTTACATAATAGGTAGAACTGCAGAGAGTGAGTGGGTGAATACTGACCACAAAACTTAGTGAATGGACTGGAGAATGAGGAGACGTGGTGCATGGCTTATTGCTGAGGAACAGAACAGAGGGAAGCTTTACCTCATAGTTCAAGCTAAAGTAACAGTAAAGGAAATGGTGTAGTAGGACTTCAAATATGTGCAGCAATGCCTATATATAAAGTGGCCAGGTATAGCTTGCAACTGATTCTTGTTATGACACACCAAGGATGTAGCAGCTTATTTGTTCAGAAAACTTTGGGAAAGCATGCAAAGGCATTGTAGTGCTAATGCAAGAATTACTTCAAAGGGTTGGTGTATGTTTCTAAAATGTTTTTCAATGTCTGTTTTTTTAAAAAACTCTTTGCCATTTTAAACAGTGTTTAATTTAACTTAGCACAATAAAAAGAATTTTAGTAGGATTGGAAATATTTGTTTAGCCTAATATTATAAAGCAAAGCATTTGTCATAAGCAGAATTTCATAGCTGTCGAGTATTCTCCCGTCCCACTAACACGGGATTCTGGAGTTTTACCAGTTGCATGTTCTATATGTGGAAAGTAATATACATAAATAGTAAATGAACCAGTTAAACTTATTCAAAACGTTTACATTTTTATTCCTTTATCAGAGTTTCTTTTTCTATTCACATCATGTGATTTTATTTGATCTGTTAATACAAGAAAGTTTATACTTTGTTCAAAAAGTACTTTTGTTTTGTTGGTGGTTTTCTTTTTTTTTTCTTTTATAAAAAAATAAGTAAAGGCTGTATAGTTTGACAAAAGTTTAAGTTACCCTAGTGTTGCATGGGAACAATGTTTCTTATGATCACAACAGCATGATTAAGTAGGCAATGTTTTAGAGTATATTGACATTCAGTGTTGAATTTTGTGCACATGTTTTTTTATTTTGTTGAGATATCTGCATGTCATTAAAATGTGGTTCATTTTCTTTTCTCATTAGTTCATTTTTTTCTATGTGAAGACACTGTAATTTGTTTTAATTTCATTTTCTTATTGTTAGATTTATTTTCCTCTGTAGTGACATGTAGAAAGGTATTTTTGGTATCATTCTTTGAATTTCTCAGAGGGTATTATCTAACTGATGACAGAAAAAATTTGTTCACATTTGTCGCTTATTTATTGCACATCTCAATACAATTATAATTTTTCTAATTTGCATGTTACAGAAATGAAGCAAGGACAAGAAAATATTAAATTAAAGAGAGAGAACATAAGCAAACAAGTGGTCATTGACTGAAATAATAATGTGCATGTTGTTTTCCCCCCTTCTCCCTCCTGCATGCAGGGATTTGGTTTCGTAACTTTCGAAAATAGTGCTGATGCGGACAGGGCGAGGGAGAAATTACACGGCACCGTGGTAGAGGGCCGTAAAATCGAGGTGCATGTTCAAAATATTTTCCTTTTCATCTTTTTTATAAATGTCTGCTTCACTCTCATTTGTTGTTTCAGATGCATCATTGGTGTCTTCTGTGTGCTCCCCTTTCCCCTTCCCATTGTTTATATATATATTTATATATAAAGAGAGAGAATCTGGCCTTACTTGGGTTTTTTATTATTATTTCTTTTGTAATTATTATTATTATTATCATTATTGCTGAAAGGTGGATGACAGAATTGAAAAAAAATGAAAGCTTTAATATTTTGAAGTTATTATTTTGGATGTTTTGTAAATCAATGGGTGCAGTAGATTCCAAAAACCAGCCAACAAAAAAAAAAAAAAAAAAATTAAAAATTGAGAACAACAAAAAAAAAAGTGTGACAGACAAAACAAAAACAAACAAAAGGTTGGTTTTTTTTTTTGTTTTGTTTTGTTTTTTTTTTTTTTTTCTGCAGGGTTGATGCGGGATCCACAGTGGCTTTCAAAAAATTCAGATTGGGAAAGAAGCATCCAAAAGATGTACAAGAAAAAGAAACAAAGCCAGACTAGAGACCGACCAATTTTAACATTTAATTTTTAATGAAACCATCAGGCTACTTTGGCTGGATGGCCTGAGCCATTCATATCTATTAAAAACCCAGCACCACTGGATCCCCTTCAATACTGCCTCAGTCGTATTTGTTAGAATAAAAAAAAATACCAATTGAAAATGCTGTCGTCTTTTGAGTAAGATGTTGCATATTTTGCCTTTTCATTTTCCCCCTTCGACGGTAGCGCTTAGGGCCCTCACCAAACTCTCAGTAACCATGGTAACTGTATACATACCCATGCTGGCGATGGTGCTGAATGGTAAGTGGAGAAGTCCATCTGCCGTTTCACGTATTTAGCGCTGATATACCACGTGAATTTTTTTGACTTGTTGTATTAAGTTTTCTTGATGCTACATTTTTTTCTATATTGGTACGCCTGTAATTGAGTGTACGTTTTAAGCAAGCCTGGGAGGCACTGATTGGATTGAGGATATGACTTCGTGCACATCTTACTCAGATTGTTAACTCCATATTGTGTTAAATAATGCACCCTCTTTTTATCCTTTTGTTAGCTGTGATTTTAAAGCTTGAATGATTTTGTTAATTCTTGCAATGAAAAAGGCTCTTGTTCCAAGTGTTGAATGCTAGATGTTGCTTTTCCAATGGTACTTCTCTTCTGAAGGGTTATGTTGCACACTGCTAAAATTCGTTTGTCCCTTTTTTTGACATTTTCTTTGTTTCCTTGTACCTTGTCTCTTTCCCTTCTACTCCACTGCATGTTCCTTCATATAATCTTTTTTTCTGTTTTGAGTATTTATTGTATCAGTGTTATCATGGAATACAAGCATGCTCTTAAGTCTTAAATTATGCAGTACCTTTTAATTTGCTTTTCATGTCTTTTTATTAAAGTTTAAATGATATGATGTTGCTTTATTGAAATGATTTGTAAGTTAAAATGGTTATGAAAGTAAATGTAATTATAAATAGTATGATTTTGTTATGCACCTGTTGCCTTCTAGAAATTAAATTGCATTTTATTTTTACATTACTAATAGCAGTAATAATGCATGCATTTAATAGTAACATGGACCCTCCCTGTAACCCTTTCTAATCCAGTGTTCTATGTGCTTAGGTAAATAATGCAACAGCACGTGTAATGACAAATAAAAAGACCGTCAACCCTTACACGAATGGTAAGTGCATGAGATCTCAGTGCTTTGTTTTAATGTCACTGCATGTGAAACCTCACTCTTCTGCTGAACGGGTGGACTCATCTACTCATGAAGCGTCACAGTCCGCATCCCCTGCATCTCCTTGGGCTCAGGCTTTGTCCGGCGACCTAAAACATCATATGGCTGGGCACAAATTCCATCTGTGCAAAGTGCAGCTAATTCACAGCCATGTGGGCATAGCATGCGTTATTTGGCCTGGTTGGAATCTAAGTCTTTAACCACAGTGGCTTTTGTATAGGAAAATATACCTGACAGGAAAGCGTTATTCTCTACTAGCTTTGTGCAGTGTTAATGTTGCGATGAATGAACTAATCGGAGGATACGATTTTGCTTGGATGAGGGAGGTAGGGAGACCAGCAAGAAGAATGTCTCTGTCAGGCATGAGATACTTTTTAGTAGGAAGACATGCATCTAGTCAAAGATAATTTTCTGTGTCTTCTTTCCACAATTTGTTAGAAGTAAAGGGCAAACTGTAATTGGGTGCTGCTTCCAGCTTTTTTTCCCTGGAAAAATCTAAATTCCAAGCTATCTAAAAAAAATTCATTCTAATACTGACCTAACTTGGTATAATGTTGTACGTTAATGATAGAAAAATAATCCATAGATATTCGAGGGGTTTGAAAGGAATACATTTTAACAATGTTTCCTTTGGCAATGTTTGATCATGTGCTTGAGCTGTTTGCGTTTGCTAGTTCAGAAAATTCTAACAAGTTCCTAACTCAACAACATCAAACAATAATACATCAATTAAAGTTAATTGCAATTACTTTTTCCAGTTGTACTAGACTGTGTAGTTATAATTATTTGCTTTTCAATTTAATTTAGTTTTTCCCATCCAGTAGAAAGCAGATGAAATCTGCACGTACACCAGTAAAGGTTTCCACAGGTAGATCAGACTCTTTTCCATTTTGAAATATAATGGATCTTATTTTCTATATCTGAGGTCTCATTAGTGAGGTTTTACTAAAACCCAGGGCAAACAGTGGCTTTATTTTTTATTGAAAGAGTCAATGTTTTCCTACCACAGTAAAAATAAAATATAGTGATGGTTTTCATTTGACATGTGATAACTGAACTAATTAAAAATGATCTGGAGAAGAAGAGTCTGAAATTCCTCATGCTTTCTCAGAAACTGTTTTCTTCCTCATTTTGTACATAAATGTGGAACTTGGCAAATGGTGCAGATGGGAAAACCTCCTTCATTTTTACTGGCTTTAAAACATCTCAGTGAATCTAACGAAAGAGACACAAAGCTTGACTGGATCACATAACAAGATTTTGTTGCAATAATGAGCTAAATTAACAATATGGATATGATCCTATGAACTTTGTCTGCTATATTGTAATGATAAAAGGATAAAAGTAGTTCTGTTATAAATGATGGTGTATATTTTGTATTCATATTATCCTAAGGCTACAAAACTGTTAATTAGCAGATAACACATTACATATCAGCACATCCAGTGCTGAAGGAAGGGAATGCTGGAAATAGAGATGTGAGATTTTAGGAATCTGATTTTAGAGGATGTTCATCTCTGTCTCCTGCCTGCACAGCAGGATTACTTAGGTCATATGTTATCATTTATTAATATCCAAAACCAGAATGATGAAAATCCGCTGTTAAGTGTTTCCCACTTGAAGTGTTTTGCCTGTCATTTTCCATCCTGTCCCATCTGGACTAGATCTCCCCAAAAGTATGAACTATCCTGTTCAGTGCATAAAAATTAGCGTTTATGTTTGCAAATCCGTACATCCAAGGTGTTACATGTAGGATGTTCTTTTGCACACCATTTGATGGGTATCTACCAAGACAAACTGTGGTTGTCGTTCATACATTTTAATTTTTTTAACTTTTTTTTTGATGTCTGAGGGCTTCTAAAGTAAACACACAAGGACAATCATGTTCATCTTGCATAATCATTACAAGCGACAAGGAATGAAGTGTAGATGTGCAAGGGGCTTCATTTAGTTTAATCAGTGCTTGTATTATCGGTCATCCTGCCATTGCATGATTGTAGTTCTTTATCGTTTTGCCAGGAATTAACCAGAGCTATCGCTGATTATTAAAGGTTATTGTTGTCTAAAGTAAAGGTCTCATCTCTCAAATAAAATATAAGGCTAGTTTTCCTGTGTCCTTCTATGAGCATATTAACATTTGCAAGATGCTTCTGATGCAGATAGCCAGAAACTTTTTGTTTGCACATGCCTTTCTCTTCTTCTTTTTTAATGTGTGGCTTTGTTTTTTCAAAGAATATGTGGTGACTGACATGTTATTGGCAGGTGTTCAAAACGTAGTTGGGTGTTCATGTATTATATGAAAACATCAGGCACTAATATTTATTGTAAATTAAAAATACAATACACTCTGTTTTGTCTTTCGTTCCTGAATACTGCTGGTTGTTTGATAACAGGGCTCATGTTGTTAATAGGAATGCAAAAGTCAGTAGATTTTTAAAGCACAAAAACCTAGACTTTTTTTTTTTTTTAATATATGCAGCTTCATTCAAATAAGTGGTTTGCTTTTGTGTCCTAGATGTTTTTTGAAATAAGTATGCTTTGCCGTGACTTTTGATGATTCTCAAAATGAGCAGTGAATAAATGCTCAGTTGCTAGGAGAGCTTTTTTTGTGCAAGTTTGTTATCAGACAAGATGATTTTGATGGCTCACCTCATATTTGTGATGTGCTTTGGAGATAGAACTGCCTTTTCTTTGCAAATAGATTCAGTGTCAGGAGTTCTACTTGTTGGCAAAAATATTTCTGAGACATTTTTAGATGTTCCAACCTACCCTGTTCACAGTTATACTTTCTTCTGATGCCCATAGTGCAATTCAGGATGCTCACCCAAGTGTTGTAGGGAACAGAGAATTATGTACAAGTAGATTCAGAGAACTGCAGCAATGAATGAGGGGCATGAAACAGAGATCAGTAGGGGGATAAATATGTTTTAAAGTTTATACTTGCGGTGCCTTGAATTTGAGCCTTCTGTTGATCTCAACTTAGTCACTAGCTGTGATTTTGAATCTATAACCACAGTTAAATTCCCTCCCATTCCCCTTTCCTCCCCGCTCTGTAGGCAAACAGGAGGAAAGCAAACGGTGTCGCAGGGCTTCTTTCCCGTCAAAGCATTCCTCCGGCCACGGGTGCCTGTCTGGCCTGTGAAGTGAAAATAATCCTCTCTGCATTGCTGTGCCCCACTTTCTACCAAAGCTTGTTACACTGTGCAGTACGATTATTTCCTTCCCTTTAGCACGCTTAACGTGCATTTCTTCGGATGACTGTACGGGGTGGGGTTTGGGGGCAGGCAGAGGGATTGTTCCTTTCCTTGTTTGTTTTTTAAGTTTTAAGTGTTTATAGTTTCAACTTGAGGGGGTGTTTAATACTGTGACAGTAAGAAAAATGCACAAAATGACACCCACTGCAGAGAATTTGCCTCCTCCAGCTGCTGAAGTAGAGTTACTTGGCAGCTGCTCGCTCGGATACATCAACTACTATCACACTTGATTAACCCACACAGCTATGGGCCAGCACATTGCTAGCTGACAAGATAAAGCTAAGTTTAATTACCGTTATTTTCACGATGAATGAAGTATTTCCTGTATAAGCTTCAAAAAGTTAGACGAGACAGCCGTCACTGAAAGAGAGGTAAGGAACTGAAATATGAGAGTGGCTTTCAGCTGTGAAGAGCAATCTGTGTCTTCCAAGATTTTTTCTTTCTCTCAGCCAAATTGTGGCGCTGTTAGTGTAACTTAGAAGCTGAGAGGTGTCTGTCAGCTGCTTTGACAGCAAAAGCTGACAGATCTGAAATTCAGTCCAATCTTTCATTTTGGATGGTGTTGATCAGTGGTCTTTTGAGGAAGTAATGAATTTGAAATATTAAATATTCTTTAAGCTATAAAAAGTTAGGTTTTCACTGAAAGTCTCAACATTTGGATGATTTTCTGTCACACAAAGCTTGGCTAAGAGTATTTGTTATACCACGACATTCCTGAATATATTCCTGTAGTATGTAAAATTGAAGGGTCAGGTAAAAATCCTGTGATATTTTCAGGAGGAAAGTAATTTTAGCCCTTCTTGGTTGGCCGTTTTTCAGCTTCCATAATTGTCTTTGTATAGCAACTGCAATTATTTCCGCAGAGCAGATTGCATGCAATGCTGCTCTTTGCTCTATTTAAACTTATTAATGAGTTGCATTTCAAAACCACCCCTCACCTCAGTTACTGAACAGTTAATTACTGGTAAATAGTTACTGTGCATCAGAGAGAGAAAACAGTATTTTTAAAGGGTAGGAATAGTTTTCTTTTGTGTTATTATTGAGGTTTTTGTATTACGCTTCTTCAGTCTTATAATGCATTATGGTTTTATGGTCTTCTACTGTGCTTTTGCATTACATGATATGGCCAAGGCAGAAACAAGCCTCAATACAGTTTGCATTTAAATTCCTCTAATCTTGGCTCTTCTGATTTTGAAAAGCCTTGTTGTCCCTGTCTTGATGGCATTTTGTTTCCAGCAGCATACTTGTAGGATCTATTTATACTATAGTTCTTGAGTTTAAAAGATGCTTTTCCTCAGGTTTTTTTCTTTATTCCCATTTAGAAGTGGTGCTTCCTACTCCTCCGATTCAAATGTGCTTTTGGAAAATCCCTAATTTTTCAGTCCCAGTACTTCAACTAATTGTTCAAACACTAAAGGAAAAAAAAGGGCCTGGGTGGGGGGATGTTCTGTGGAGTTTGGAGTGGATCCACCTGTGGCTGAGCAAAACGCAAAGATAATCGGCTGAGAACGCTAACGAGTTTGCCAGTGCTTTCTCCTGCTGTTCTCTCACCCCTTCCCCTTCAGTCCCTTCAGCATTGCTGTCTTCAGCATCACATACGCTTTGAATACAGGCCCTGCTTCTGCAGGGAGCCTCTGCGCCCCAGGCTTACCTGGAAATGCCGTGTCGGGTGTAAGGACATGACAGCAACTCTTTGGAGTTTGGCCAGAAGACACGATACAGAACATCTATTGGTTCTGTGCTTTGGTTTTATGCCAGCTGTGGGAGGACAGAGATCATTTAAGACAAAGGCAGGGGCTGCATTTGTACCACTTAAGAGCTTTGCAGAATGTGACTGCAGCATTTTCTTACATGCCGGCTACTCCATAGCAACATGCTAACAGCATTTATCAGCTGTAAATGCAGGCAGTACAGTCACTTTTGGTACCTGCCTGTAGTTGTCCCGTTTCAGTGCATGCAGTCTGATGTACAAATGCAAATGGAAAAAAAGTCTCAGGCGTTTGACTGGGATCCTACAGTGCGCGAATCTCTTTCCCGTCACAATAGACGTTTCCATACAGTGTCTACGCTTTCATTTTTCCCAGAGTAGAATCAAAATGCTCGGATTATTTGATTGCCTTGTAACCTACACTAACACGTGCTTATCAGAAACATTCATGTCCAGCAAATGAACTGTTTTGGCCTCTCTGGCTTGTAACCAGAGAGTTAGAGCAATGAAAAAGAACTGATCTACTCTGGTACTACGTGATACAGGGATACCTGAACTAGTTCTGACTCAATTCCAAAAGTTAAGGGAATAAGTCCATGGCGACTGTGCATTGCAGCCAAGGTAATTCAGCTGATAATTTATCCCAGTACTACATGTCCAAAGAATGCCTTGTTTCATTACTTATTTCCATACTTCAGTCTGATATTAAAGATCGGTAAGCTAAGATGCCTGTACAACTTTCATTAAAATGACCTTTTTTGAAGCCATTTTATCTGTATACCTCTATAGAAAAGTAAAATTAAAAAATTATTATTGTCATCACTAATTGTAGTATTAACTCAGTTATGTTTTTATGTTTGCTGCAGGCTGGAAATTAAATCCAGTTGTTGGTGCAGTTTATAGTCCAGAATTCTATGCAGGTAAGGATTATGCTATAGTTGTCCGTGCCATATTTGATTTTAAATACTCTTTAAAAACATGCAAAATACATGTTTGGTGTAAGGTTTGGTTTCTGTGTTTGATTCACATTATGTGCAAGTCATTTACAGGTTTGTGATGCAGGATTTTAACAGTTACCTGGGCATACTAAAGTTTATATAGAAGATATATGAATACCTTTTTATTGGAAAGTAGATAGTATAATATGAAATGTACTGCAATATCCCAGTTTTACACGAGTTTTTATTTGTTTTTTATTTTATTTATATTTTATTTTATATTTCAGTAGAGTCACTTTCCTCAAGGAATTATTTAAGCCTAGTGAGCAACAAAACCAAAAAAGTCTATCTATAAATATATATTTTATGCATATACATGTACTTAGACATGTGTAAGTATAGAACATCTGTGTTCGTAATGGTTTTTTTGAACATTTTTCTTTAAATTTTATATTTAGTTTTCAGTTTCTTAAAATTTCTGTATTTATAATCTATATTACCTCTTGAGTCTTCACCGAGGTAGAATTCTGACCCCAGTTACAATTTGGGGTTGATGAGATACAGTCTTTTTCTACTTGAACTCAGTCATTGCTAGCAACAGTTTCTAAATGTGCTTTAGCAACAGTATTGAAACCAAACATGGTTGTACTCCAAAACCCAGTTGATTTCAGAGGAATTTTAATCCCACCCATAAACACAATTACTAGGAAGTCCAAAAATGCCATTTTTTGAAAGCTAATAATTTACATCTAAGACAGAAATAATCACTGTAACTCCAAATATTTCTAATAGGTAATAAAGTTGCCTTCCTTTCCTAGGTTCACAATCTTATATGAGTCTTCCATGACTTTCATGGGAAACTCTGGGAATTTTTTAGTTTTCCATTTGGATCTGTTTTTCCGTTGTCTGGGGGGGTGTATACTGGATACAAATACCTAATCATGTTTTAAAAAACCAAAAATTTGTATCCATTGTCACACACTCAGGTAATTGAAAATAAAGAGGTAATTGTAGAATACATTCTTTACAGCAAGTAAAGATCAGATATTAGGAAAGCATTTTTCACAGATGTTGGTTAAGCATGTGAAGAGGTGGCCCACAGAAGCTGGGGAGTCTCCATTCATGGAGATATTCAAGTCTCCACCAGACAAAGCTGAAAAACTTTCGTTAGTTCAAGGGACTTCAAGAGATAAAAATTGTCAGCTAGGACTACTGTTACAAACAGATATTTATTTTAAAAAAGCTGCCTGTAATACATCCAGCGGTGTCTGCTAAGATAGATAAAAATGTTCCATTTAGGGTATTGTGTTATAAAAGTGGCAGACTATAATAAAAATACTAACTTGGCATTCATGGAATTGCACTATTTAGCGTAGGCAGAATTTATTTCCTTCCTTGATGTATGCCTACATTGAAAACAGGAATTTAACATTGATCTCCTTTGAGTAGTTAGTGAACCAGCCCTGAACCTGCATAAATTAGAAAGTCAGAGTTATTAGTCATTTTATATAAATGACTTTGTGTTAATGACAAATATAATAATATTCCCATAGTACAGTAATCAATTTTCTAATACGTATGCAGAATTAACAATCTGACTTATAATTGTCTCATGAAGTAGGGCATGAAGAGTTCACATAGTTTGTAAATTAAAATCAATATTTTCAATCTCTCCTGAAGGTAATTTTCCTAATTTACTGGACTTTTCCCTAACATTTATTTTGTCTTTTAATTATAAAATGGCAGGTTATTGATTTTTTTGTATAACCTCCTAAAGTCCCAAGTGCATTTTTATTGCCAACACAAGGGAGGTGTTTGCCCTTCTTAATGAGAATCTTTAATTACCATTAGAAGAGTATTAATTTAATTTTATGAATTATGACATGCACTCCACCACACCTATGCAGAAAGTTCTATCAAGATACTTCATGTATTTCAGATTTTTTCTGTTTATACATGCAAGCAGTTTAGTTTTTTTTTTTAAATGCGTATCAAATGCATATTTTCTGTATTGACTAAAAGATAATATTTTCTCAGGCATTTAAACTTTCTTTTAAGCAATTTAGTTAAAAAAAAAAAAAGAAAAAGCTCTGTGCAGCTCTCTTAAAGTCGTTAGAAAATGAGACAGTAAAAGATCAATGCAGTTCTTGCATGCTGTAATAGAATACTGCGATGTATCTTTCCTTTTGTGTCCACCCCCACCACCTTACTTGGAGAAGCAGCAATTGCACTTTTGAAGATTATAAAATTAGAAATGTGATTTTTAAGACAGCCAAAGTTCTAGTTATTTGGTTTAATTATTGTCTCCAACACTGTCATGTTAAAATTGTACCAACTCTTTCATAGTCAGTGCAAGAAGTTCCTTTAGCTCCTAATAAATGATGAAAAATGTGGCCACTTCTGAAATAAAACTGATACATTTGCAGAGAAACTGTTGATTTAAAGTACCTTTAATCTTCATAAATAAGTAAAAAACCAGAAGGTTATACAAAGCTGTCACGATGGCACTGATGAATGGCAAATTCACCCGTTTCTCAATTGCCGGTGAAGACACACGCCGCAAGGCTTAACCGTATTGTACATCATATCTGCCAGCTCATTTCTGTGATTAAATATTCCATCAGTGCGGGCTATAAGGCGGTAAAGCTTAACAAGATTCATAAGATGCACCACTTGAATACACATAACTCACTTCCTTGGATAGAGAGCACCCCGCATGCAAAAGAAAATTAGAATTGAGTTAAATTACTCCATAAGACAAGATCAATAGAGAAAGGAAAAGATCCCCTAATGCAATGCAAATCTAAGATATAGTTATGTCCTGACAACTTGAAGCAGACAATTAAAGTCAAATAGGGAGGAACGCAATGTAAATCAACCCTAAAACCTTGAAGATAATGGTAAACAGTAGGACCAGTGACATGATTGTTATAGCTCTGCTTTTTTTCTGAATGTACACTTCTGTAAAAGAAAACCTTTATTGAGGAAACGCATGACAGCTAAAAATGGAGACTATGAGATACATAGCAGATGCACAACAGACACTATGTAAGTAAAGTATTACTTGGGGACTGGAAAACACTATATATTTACAAAACACTATAGATTGTTCTTCCTGAGTAGCCCTTCTAAGACTGTTTTTCTGACTTTGAAATGCTCACGCTGTAGTAAATTAGAACGCTCCAGGAATACGGCTCTTTAGGTCAGGTGGTGGCATTAATATGGATTTCCAGTGACACGTTCACAAAGTGCGATTTGAAGACTGCTGTTGTCATTCTGGGGCCTAGCAAGTCTTCCTAACAGCTGCCGACTGTGGCTGTGCTGGGGAACTGGCATACCTCCTGCCCTTCCCACAGGTCTGCTGAGAAGTCCTGAAATGACATTTCGTACAAAACAAAAGGACGGTGATTTTTCGCATTTATCGTTTTCAGCATTTCACAGAATTTCACTTTTCTGTCTATCATAATCGATAGGTAATTTCTAAAAAATTTACTTATGTCCACATAGTCGTCTTCTAGTAAATAAAAGGATACTATTTAAGGTACTTTTCCTCCTTATGAGACAGAAATGCTTAATGAAGTTATCATTTCCATTTCAGCTTAACTTCTCCAGTAAACTATTTATCAAGTTCTTAGGCAGGTCCTAATGAGGAAATTTGTAAGAAGCACTGTGTGATTCGTCTCACAAAGTCTTCATGTAAACTGGGATACATGTTTCATTTATTTGTGTATCCATCCAATTTTAAATCCTTCCCATAGTGACCCATAATTTTGCTATGTTAGGCTAGCGTCTGTTACCTTCCCCCATACACTCACCTATGGCTGGCAAAATACAGATTTGCAGTTTGGTTTCTGTACTAGGAGTACTCCGGTACTTTCTTACTGTAAGTTGTTACATTCTTTGTTTCCGTGGTTTGTTATAATATCGTTTTTACCTGCTTATTTGTTTTTATATAATGTATATTTTATCTGTAATACCTAGCCTTCCTTTCAGCCTCAGGCAGTCTGAAAGCAAAGTTCCATGTTGTTCCTTTCAGTTCTTTCAGATCTTTCTTTTTTTTCTCTTTCGATTTTTGGAATGATGAATTTTGGAGCACTGTCTTGCACTCTCCTTAATGGAATGTAGAATATTGTTGCACCTGTATTACTACAACAGATCAGTCCTTTAAAGCAGATAGCTTGAGACACAGTAGGGCCATTTTAAAAAAACTTTGTCCTTGTAAGTGGCAGATAATATATTTTAGGGCACATACCTGTTGGAGAGGCTTCTTTTTTGACAGTTCCAGTATGCAAGGTGAGGGAAAAGATGTTACAGAAATTACCTGGAAATCTAGTGAATCTTCTTCCAGAAGACAGTTGAATTCACAGTGACCCACATGAGGAAATATTCTTGTCTGGTCATAAGCAACAAACAATATTTCAAAAATGTCAAAATTTGAGTTGGCAGTGGAGAAAGAAAGGACTTAAGACTAGTGAAGAAGAATCGTTAGAAGTAGTCATGGAGCACAGCTCAATGACAAGTAATAGAGATCCCATTCTCCTTTCACTTAAGCAACTGATTACATATTATTTTTCCTGAATAGTCATGGAGTGCTAGAAGTTTTCCAGAAGCTAGTTTCAAGAGTCATCCTACGTAGCTGAGTAGTTGTTTTCACTTCATGAATAGTCTTAACCCAGTGAGGACTATTGTAGACACTCAAGTTCTTGGGCAGTTAGTCGTTATCATTCCAAGGTGGCTTGGAAAATTTTCCCCATCAGTTAAAATGAAGGAAAGGGGAAGAGCGTGTGCTTTTGACTATTTTAAATGCCCTCAGAAGACAGAGAAGTTTTAGATGCCTGGGGCTTTTTAGCATGTTGTGGATTTGGAAGCTAGCAGTATCCTCCAAGAAGCAGATTTTGTAACAAACTTCCTTTCACAAGTTTGTTTAAAACTTTGAAAAATAATGTTATATATAATTCAGAAGGTAGGAAATACCATAGTACTATATATATAAAAACATGCACTTAAATAAGAGGAATCCAGGGGAAGAGAGGATTTCTGTATGTTTGCTAACACTAATTCTCTTTGTTCCTGTCTTAAAGCATCTATTTCTGGAGTGTAAGAGCACCTGGGATTCATTTCATCTTTCTAGTGTTTCTCTTTGAATTTAAATGACTCTTGCACAAGCTCAGCAAATACCCTAGAAACACTTCCCAGTGAAGGTGTTTGGAGTTTGTGAAGCTGAATTATATGCTTGCACAGCAATTCTAATCCTAGGGTAAAAGTTCACTGTACCATATCTGTAAAGCATAACTTTGGTTAAAATTGGCTGTCTGTCACTATATAGATTAATTCATTTTACAATTTGATTAGGTACACTCAGATTTGAACTTAGCCATTGACCAAGCAGATTTTCCTAAGTAAATGTATGCTCAACACTGTTAGCTAAACAGGTTAAGTAATTTTCTAACTACAGAAAAATTAAATAATTATTATTTAATATTCTATCTGTTATATATAGATGCTCCTTTTCAAAGCATAAAACAAAGCTGTAAGTGTTGTTTCCAAAATCATAATGTTAAAGTACCATCATACAAATTATGACATCCTAGTTAGATTAACACCACTGATGACCGCTAATGCATTTCTAAAACTTCTGTGGAGCTGTTACAAGCCATTATAGTGGAAATACTGGTTTATGAAAGATTAATAAAACTGATAGAAAAATGGAATTCAGCATCTGTGCTAGCTATTTACTCAAAAAAATCTTCCAGAATTAATTATGCCTTATGCTACATTATAATGAGTTTTTCATTAAAATGTGTACCATCATGGAAACTAAACAAGGATTATTCAAAGAATAATGCCAATGACTGTTATTTTTTGAAAGATTAATTTAGTTAATTGGTTGTACATTTAAATCTGGAACAAGGTTAATCAACCCATATTTATCATTGTATCGAAGTCTACACATTTTAAAGAGAAAACCACAGATACTGTCAGTATTACCCTTTTAAACATGTTTCTTCTGTTTGGATATATATTTAATAACACAGTTTACGCTTAGGCTTTGATCCTGTTCCTATGTGATCTCTAAAAGAAATTCCATACAGTTGATTATTTCATGGTAAATCTTGAACTGTAGATAGAGCTTTATACCAGAAGATAAAGAATGGTTAAGAAGGGAGTTCCTGCTTCTTCAATGTAAAGGTTTGGGAATTTTGACCACAGTCTGGTATAGAGGAATCATTTGATACTGGCTTGTGATGAATTTGTGCACAAATAGAATCTGGGAAAACAGAAACTGCATATTTGCTGAAAGTCTGAGTTCTTTCGAAACGGGGGAAAGGAGGTGTTCAGGGGCGGTGGGGGGGTGTGTTTGATCTGTTTGCTTGTTGGTACAGTCTTGCTGAGACATAGATCTTGAGTTTTCTGTAAATCAGCCTGAGTTAATACTACTGAGATATCCCACTTCAACTTCTCTTAGGTGACTACACAGCAGAACCACACTGACCCTATCTCACTACTTGGAGTCAATGGATTTGGAGTTAAGTGTGAGTTAGTGCTGCATCCCCACTATGGTGTAGTATTACTAGCCTTACACCATTCTCCAGTGATAGGTCGGATCTCTGATGCTGACCATTTTTCTGGAAGTCATATCAGTTGTTATTGTAGGTAGACAAAGAGTACTCTGAGATGACAGAACAGGGCTAACAAGTTGATAGAGCTGGCATGAGTGCAAAGCACAAAGTTAAGGCAGGGAGGTGAGGTGAAGAATTGTTATATTAGCTACTCTGGGAGGGAAAAAACACGTAGAAAGGGAGTAATACACAGAAGAACAGAAAAAGTCTATTTAAATAGGTATTTTAAGGAAGGAAGTAGGGCCAATGTATGGCAAAGGTTCTCTAGCCTCTGTTCGTCCTGTATGGCTTGCATGTTTTTTACAAAGGAGTAAGATGCCTTTCCTTATTCTGAGGTCCTAACTCAAAAATCTGCTTTCCCCTTTGAACTGCTAGGTAATAAATTGCCTCAGTGGTAGTTCTGCTGGGTAGCACCTATGAAAATTTCTTGATTTGTTTAGGTAAACTTGCTCCTCTTATAACATCTGACCAAAAGATAAAACAATGTGTATGAGGTAGGCTTGGAATGATAAATTCCTGTGCATGAGTAAACCTGAATTCTACTTTAACACATGTTCTGTGAGTTGGTGGATGAATACAGGACCAGGTATAACTATAATTAAATATGTGATTATGAATGCAACTTACTTGATTTAGTACCTTATTCTAGCACAGAACACCACGTGTGTTAAAAGTATGTTAGAGTTAGCTCATGGGAGGGAAATCCACTGACCATTATTAAATACACAGAAGCTGCTTTGGGCTTAGGAAGTCCTTGAGCTGCAAATGGTTGGAAACTAGGGTAACACCTGTGAGAAGAGCATCATGCTTGCTGTCATCTTGTACTTTACCTTAGGTGTGCACTTTTGATGATTTTGAAAATTTTATTTTTTTAATTATATCCAACATGTCAAAATGCCACTCAAATGACAGTAAGATGGTTGAGACTATAAGGGGCAGTGTGAAGGTCCCATTCTTGCATTACAGTCAATGGCCACCAAGTTAAAGTATTCAGATTACATCTTGACTTGTACTTTGGTAGTCAAATGATCTGTTCAGCTGAGTTGCCAGCTACTCAAGTAGTCCCGCTCATCTCAGATACATACCTTTGTTTAGTTTAAGGGTGCTTTTGTTTGAAGGAGCATTCTTCTGTGGAGCTTCTCTTTTCTCCAGTGAGCTGGTATAATACGTTTGAGCAGCTCCCTCCCAGATCTAGCATAATCATTGTGGAATGCAATGGTGATCATACTCTGACCTGGACATTTCACACCCATGAAATAATATTTTTGACACTAGACCAGACACTTCTTAACAAAATTATAGAAATGTGGGTTGGGACTGACTTCTGGAGGTCACTCAGTCCTTCTTTTTGAAGCAGGACTAAGACCTGTGCTAGATCAGGTGAGCCATGAATCTGTATACATTGTGACTCTGTTACAAGACGGAGATTTATGATCTTTGAGTAACTTCTTCCAGTGCTGCACTGCCCTCCTAGTGAAAAACTTTTTCCTAATGTCCAACCTAAACCTCCCAAGCTACAGTTGGTGGCCCTTGACCTTTTGTATTATCATCTGCTATGATTCCAATGAGATTTTGGCTCCATCATCTTTGTAACTTCCCTTCAAGTAGAGAAAGCTATTAGATTGCCTTTTAACTTCCTCTTTGCCAGACTAATCAAGTTCAGTTCCCTCAACCTCTCTTCACAGGGCATGAGCTCTAGACCCCTGCCCATCTTGGTTTCACTCCAACATATCCTCTCCAGTTTCTCCACATTTCGGTTGAACTGGAGTGGTAGTAGGTTTAAAAACAGAATGCAGTATTCCAGGTGCAGTCTTGCTGGCACCAAGTGTGTGTGTGTGTTGGGGGAGTAACAACAGCTCTTGATCTGCTGGCCATGTTTCCATGGTTCTCCGAATTTCACCTAGCATGCAGTTTGCCTTGTTTGTTTAAATGTTACTTCAGTGAAACCAAAGAAAATGTTCTGATCAAGCGGGAGCTGTAACATCCTTTCTTTGTTCTTACGTTGCTTCTAACTTCTTGTATGTTTGTTCAAATATTTTTTATTTTGTATATAATTGATCAATTTTTAAAGGACTAGAAAGAAAGTTAAGTACTGTGCTTTACTTATGAAGAGAATCTTTTCAGGAAAAATAATTCTTGGACTTCTCTTATTTAAACGTCATTCTGGTGGTTAGTGAACATATGTTCTATGGCTTCCTGATTAGTGATGGATCAAAAATAAACTAAATATATATGGTGGCAGCCTAAAACTGTCTAATTATAAATATTATATGGAGATTTTTTTTTCCACAACTGTCTCCCTGGCCTTGTCTTGTTAATAGGTTAGTCTGCAGCATTAGTATGGTTTTTAAGTAAATCTGACAATTATCCCTGCTTGCTACATGCTGGCTTGGAGTTTGCAGAGCAGGTTTAGTACACGTGAAATAGATTCTGTTTGCAAGAAACTGCACTGGGAGCTGTACTGGAGGCTCCACATGCACACTGACTGTTGCATGTCACACAGATTGGCTTTTGGACAGTCTTGAACGGTGTGTGGTGGGGTTGTCTGCTTCAGGGGACAAGACTAAACCTGGTCCAGAGTAAACTCTCCAGACTGCGTATAATGTAGGTTTAGAGGCTGGATATAAAACCAGCTGTTTTATAGCTACTGCTACTGTCTCACCAATTACTTGACAATACAGGTCAGCCTGGGTGTGCACTGTCTGGACCTGAGGTCTGGGCTACCATACGCATGATGGTTGTCTGATAGAATAAAACTGAGACTGTAATTCAAATACCGGCTATGGATATATGTAAAAAGCAATGGCTTAAGAATCTCTCAGAAGAAATTTTAACACAAACTACAGGGTCATCACTAAAACAGTTGTTTGTTCAGGACTGGGTGGGATAATTAGATAAGTTAATAGCATTTATGCAGAGGAATAAATTCCTCTGATTAGAAGAATAACGAAGTTAGGAAGATCCATGCGTTAGGATGGACAGTCAGGCAGACAAACTATTCTGAAATGTAAAGTAATAAAGTAATATATGAAATGTAAAGTTAATACAGTTAAGTGGAATGGAAAACAAGTCTGCTGTGTGTTAAACCTTAATTGCATCTGTAAATTAATGCTAAAGCAGCTTAAGATTATGTTGAATTGTATTCCAAACATATAGCTAATGTTTCCTGTTTCGTCTTCTGCATTTTTTTTCCCCATTTTGGGCATTGGATGACAGAATCCCGGATACATTTGCATTGTAATTGCATTTCACAATACTTATTGAGAGTAAATTTCAAAATACTAAGTTTTCATTCGTTTACTCACTTGTGGAGGTAGCAGAGATGAAATTGTGCTTTACAGTGGTTACACAATCTCTGCCAGTTTGGCTCTGTCAGATTTTCTTTGTGCAAATTGTTTTGGGGGAAATCTCCAAGCATAGAAGTGCTTCTAGTAAAAGTGAGTGTTTTGGAAAGTTTGGAAACATTGCAATACCGTTTTTGTAATGTTTTTTCATGCTACTGAAATTCTGGAATCTGAATGGGCTAGGGAAGAAATAGACTAACTAAAGCCAGGATTATGCATGATGATTCAATTTTTGGTCTTTTCTATTCTCAGCTTGTCATTCAGAGTAGAATTTTATTTGTAAGTTAAAACCAGCATCCATTGGGGTAAGTAAATAGAACTGAGGGATTAGTCATTTGCATCTCTGCATCTAATTGCATTAGATTTGCATCTCTGTTTTATCGATTTACTGAAATAGGTAATTTACACAGAAAATAGTGTCTTGACACAATATGAGAGGATAAAGTATAAACACATCTACTTGTAATCCCTCCAGGGCCATGGTGGAACTGTAGTGTTCGTGTTTGAGCAGAAAGGCTCCAGTTTCATTTATTCTGTGATTCTATTCATATTGCAGTCTTTATTCATCAGGCAGATGTATGAATGCGACCCATTTTCATTATCAGCAGAATATAAATGTATTTTTTATATTCTCAAGTATCCTATTTCAAGAATAGTATAATACCAGCTCAGAGTTTATATTTATACTTCAGAATTTCTCTCATGTTTGTTTCTCAAAGTTACAAATGAACCAAGAGTAACCATCATTTACATACCTTTTAGTATGCTAGGAGGACCTAGAAAGATTAGGAATAAAGATTTGATTTTCAAAGGTCCTGAACAACTTCAGTGGGACACATCTCCCAGTGTAAGATAATGGCAGTGAATATCACTGAATATCAATTTGTGTGCACCTGAAATTGCGCATATAAATCATATAGTAAACATATTTTGTAGGAAAGTTACAGTTGTGGGCAATACTGACAGTACCACTCCAATTTTTTTACGTGATTACATAGTATGTTTCCAGTTTTAGATTTTTTGGTGAATAAGGATTTACACTTGGATGCCAATTCATTCACAAGCACAGGTAAACTCTCTAGGCTTGTTACGTATTTTGGTACAAGCAGCCATTGAGTTTCTGTGACATTTTGGTTACAAGACAAGGAATGTCTGTGGCTGATTAATAACTTTTAAATTATGTTTGGGAAGGAGGGTTTATTATAACTGTTTTACATTGTGAATGGAAACATTACATAAATTGTTCCTGAGAAATACAGCCCATCTATGGTAAGGTTGGCACGCTAATGAAAATAGAAATGTCAGTCACACAGCGTGTGTTTTTAAGCTGGCATTACTTTGCCTCATACCAACAGTACCATGGCACAGCCTAAATTTGCCACTAAACCCCAGTGATTATGACATGCTGCATTGTCAAGCTATTCCTCCTAAAGCAACCTTTGAGAACTTTAGTGGGTCAGTAGTGGATATACCTTTCCACTTTTCCTTGATGAAGTTTTAAAGCAAGTCATCACGTTGCGAGGCAGGAAGAGGATGTTGGCATGGGAGCAGAGCTTAAAAGAATTTGCCGCTTCCCAGCTCCTGTGCTATCCACAGGGTCTTTCCCCGTCTAAGACACCACAGGACATACTGGTAGGTAGTTTGATCAGTTATGTATGGTTTGTCAGGTCCTGGAGAAGGAGAGATCCTGAAGCACCTTGTTACCTTGTGATGAATTATATATACTACAGAAGGAAGAGGTGGGAAGAGGGGAATTAGGAGAATCTCACACAAAATTCTTACCAGAGCTGCAAACTTTGTTGCTCATCCGACTTTTACTCACATGATATAAACACCTACCAACCCCGGTATGTGACTTACTATACTGGACACCGAACATATGTAACAGGGGAGAGAGGTCTGTTTCCCAAAAGCTTGGAATGGTATGACCAGCAAAGAACAATTGGAAGGATGGCTTACAAATTATGTTTGTGTAACATGCATTGATGTTCCCCGAGTCATTGCCTAAGTTCATTGAGTGTTTTTGTGATACTCTAAGAGAGGTGATAATAAAGAAACATGTACTATGCTTAGAAAAGTGGTGGAAGGAAAATTGGCATCTTAAATAGAATTTTTGAATAAAGACATCCCATAAAATGTCTTGGAGACACGTACCTCCACCACCCTTGTCTTTTTCTAACCCCCCACCCCGCCCCGTGTTTTTAATAACCTATGTGAGGTTATGTGTGGGTCAGGGACTTACTGTGTAAGTATAAGTGTATGTATAGAGCACAGATTCTCATTCTCATTACCAGTAGCAAGTATACACAGGTTATTCAATAACTGAATGTATTTCAGGTTTGCTGTCAGAAGGTAATATAGACACTGATTGGGACTTAAGGAACTCACCTTTGGACATCAGCTACTTTAGATTCTCCTCCCTACCATGCAATTCTTTTGTTTAAGTGAAACTCCATATATAACTGTCCTAGTTTGAGCTGGGATAGAGTTAACTGTCTTCCTAGTAGCTGGTACGGTGCTATGTTTTGAGTTCAGTATGCGAAAAATGTCGATAACACTGATGTTTTCAGTTGTTGCTAAGTAGTGTTTAGACTAATGTCAAGGATTTTTCAGCTTCTCATGCCCAGCCAGCGAGAAAGCTGGAGGGGCACAAGAAGTTGGCACAGGACACAGCCAGGGCAGCTGACCCAAACTGGCCAACGGGGTATTCCATACCATGGGACGTCCCATCCAGTATAGGAACTGGGAAGTGGGGGCAGGGAATCGCCGCTGGGGGACTAGCGGGGTGCCGGTTGGCGGGTGGTGAGCAGTTGCACTGTGCATTGTTTGTACATTCCAATCCTTTCATTATTGCTGTTGTCATTTTATTAGTGTTATCATTATCATTATTAGTTTCTTCTTTTCTGTTCTATTAAACCGTTCTTATCTCAACCCACGAGTTTTACTTCCTTTCCCGATTTTCTCCCCCATCCCACGGGGTGCGGGGGGAGTGAGTGAGCGGCTGCGTGGTGCTTAGTTGCTGGCTGGGGTTAAACCACGACAATAACTTTGAGGGAATCAAATATAGGTTTTGTTTATATTTTTAACGTATCGGAAGAAAGGATGTGTGTATTTTTGGATGAAGCTACTTTATTCCTTGTAAATAAAGGATCATAGAATCATAGAATAGTTTGGGTTGGAAGGGACCTTTAAAGGTCATCTAGTCCACCCCCTCTGCAATGACAGACATTGCAATGCAGACATCTAATTGAAGGGACATCTTCAACTAGATCAGGTTGCTCAGAGCTCCATCCAACTTGACCTTGAATATTTTCGGGAATGGAGCATCTCCCACCTCTCTGGGCAACCTGTTCCAGTGTTTCAGCTCCCTCATTGTAAGGAATTTCTTCCTTACATCTAATCTAAATCTACCCTCTTTCAGTTTAAACCCATAACCCCTTGTCCTATCACTGCATGCCCTTGTAAAAAGTCCCTGTCCAGCTTTCCTGTAGGCCCCCTTTAGGTACTGGCAGGCTGCTGTAAGGTCTCCCCAGAACCTTCTCTTCTCCAGGCTGAACAGCCCCAACTCTCTCAGCCTGTCTTCATAGGAGAGGTGCTTCAGCTCCCTGATCATCTTTGTGGCCCTCCTCTGGACCCGCTCCAACAGGTCCATGTCCTTCTTATGCTGGGGGCCCCAGAGCTGAATGCAGTACTGCAGGTGGGGTCTGACCAGAGCGGAGTAGAGGGGGAGAATCACCTCCCTCGACCTGCTGGTCACGCTGCTTCTGGTGCAGCCCAGGATACGGGTGGCTTTCTGGGCTGCGAGCGCAAACAATTCAATGTGTCAACACAACCATCCATGAAGGGTTGTGTTAAAATCTGAAGGAGTATTATTCCATTTGTAGAAGGATCCCAAATAACTGAAGGCACTCAAGAAGCACTCTTTTTTGAATTAACAGCGTATTTAAAAGCATACTAATGCCGTGTAGTTTGACTATAGATAATGAAAGGATAAGAGAACACTTAACAACTATTATGTATTCAAGATACTCTCTTTAAATTCCCTAGTCAGATGGGACAATAGAAGCTAACATAAACTATTATTGTACAACAGTGGCCTTTGTTAGGTGCTTCTGATCCATTTCTGTGACACATTCTGAAATAACCCATCATTAAAAAATATTTCAAACCAGAACAAAGATAATGCTATTTCTCTCTGGAAAGACCAATATTAAATTACACTGAACAGCAAATCAAGAGTGAACATCAATTGTTTATGAGGATCTTTGATACACTAGCAAATCTTCTTATATGCAGCCTTATAGTTTTTTTCACGCGTTGTATATGGAAGAGTAATTAAGCGTGTAAGAATAATAGTTGCAAAAGGTACAAAGAAAAACAGTGATCAGAATGACTGAGAGAAGATTGGGCTGCGTCACATCCAGCTGTATTGGGAAAAAGGGAAAAAGAAATAATAATCACTGAATTTATTAAATAATACAGCTTTTAGATTAGAGTAATAAAATAGCATTTTATAATAATATAGAGAAAATGGGACACAAATATTTTTAGCTTTTCTTCACTTTTTCATGTGGGTTTGGGTTTTTTTGCTAAATAGTATTATAGAATATATGAACTGGTACTTAGTTGCCAAAACCAGTAAGAAGCTCTTAATGGTAACACAATAGAATAAATATGTATAAAGGAGAGCTGCTTTAACCAGGAAGCTAAGTGCACAATGGATTAGAGTGATGTCATCTTCACTAAATCTCCTTGTAACTTGCTTAGTTCCTATGTTATAAACTGTCATTTTAGCTACCTGTGCACTACTACCCAATGTAGACCAGCCCTGGATATTGACTTGATTAATTTCTGCCACTGAAAATTCTTATGTGATTACCGTCTTGTTATGATGGAGGTACTTGTACCCTATATAGCACTCAGTACCACTGTCATCTTTGGAGCTGTCTGAAGAGCTTTCTATGAAGCTGTGGTTTTTAGGATTCCCAGAGTGAAAGTAGAAAATCAGTTTTTCCCCTTTGCCTCAGTAACATGTTGCGGTTTTGCCCTGGGATGTAACAGGGTACTAGAGTGCAACTTCTGTCCTCTTCCCTTTTGTAAATCCCCAAAATTCCTGGGGGAATAAACAACAGCATGGAAACTCTTTGGTCGTGAGCAAAGGTACTAAAGCCATCTCTGCTGGGAGGTAATGCATTGTAAACTCAGGTTCTCGGTAGTGGTACATCAACTTTATACGGGTCTGATAGTGAAGGTTTCTGAAAGTTTCATCTAGTTCTTGTGACAGGACAGAGCTGTTCCCATGATCAAGGCCTTGCAACACTGTTAATTTTACATCAGCAGCGTAATTTTAACTAATGGTATTAATCTTTTTCTGCTGAAAATGTTTCAATTTATACTTCCACAAAGGATGCCATAAAAGATTCCAACTAGTTGTGCAAATTCTTTTAAGCTTACCCCAGGTCTTTACTTTTAAGCTGTTTGTAGTGCTGGCTATGCAGTGGTTCCAGTTAGACCTAAAAGCTATTTTAAGAGAGGTGATTTCAAATCCTTTATGATTTACTGGAAAGTCCTCCTGTTGTTGATCCTGGGTACTTCTTGGCTACCTGAGTATTTGAGAAATACAGTGAACTTCGTCATATGTCATGTATAGCCAGTGAGTAGTCTGTGCATCATCACTAGTACATTGGTGTTTCCACTTATGTGCTGTAGATTAATTTATATAAATCATGTAAATAAGAACTATACACAAACCCTTATTTTTGAAAGTATGAAAAAATTAGAAAAATACTTTCAATCAAATATCTTGGGACCACTGGGAAAAGAATTTTTGGTATTCTAAAAATATTTATGACTTCACATCATTTTCCTCACAGCCCTGAATATTTTTAGAGTAATTATTTTCTCAAAATAACTATAGTGCTTCAACAAAGAACCTAATTAAACAGTACATTCTTAATCATGGACTGTAGGAGAAAACATTGGAGGAAGAGAAGTACGAGTGGGAATATTTCTGGATCTTGTAAAGTATGTTTTTGTCCACGCTGCCAGGCTGTACGCCAAGGACAAGTGGTGAATCAGTCTGGGGGATCTCTGGAGCCATACGGCAGTGCTCAGCTGACACCACCGTGCCCTGCCCCAGCACAGCTACCCGCTGTGTGCGGCACAACCCCTCAGCTTGCTCAGCCGCCGCAGACTGTTGCTCTCCCGTTACACCCAGCAGCATGGCTGCCTCAGTTTCCCTTCTGCCACTGGCCTGTCTAAAGCTCTCCGGTGTGCCTGTAGTGAATACGCTCTTCAGATATATGTGGTGAGGTTTTTGTGATCCTTTTGATGGAGTGAGTCGGGGGGGGCTTTCAGCTGGTGATCTCCAAAAGCCTGTATCACTGGTCACATCTGCTGTCACCAAATAAGTAGATGCTTATATTAGAGAAAAGCATGCAGATTGTTCTTAAGGCGAAAATATCAGCCTTAAATATTCTGGTACGGAAGGCATTGCAGAATTAAGGATGAGCTCTTGCATGACTGTAATTTTTTGAAGTTCATCAGTTCCATGATATTATTAAGTTAACAGTTTGAACAGAAATATTAAGAATTTTATATGAAAATCCTCTTTCTTAAAAAAACCCCCACCTTTATTCTGTCATGCTAGAATTTAGTATTCTAGAGGAAAAATAATATATTTTTTTTTCCATTAGGGAATTTACAGGTTGTTTCAATGTTCTGAGGTTTATCCAGAAGATCTTATTGTAAATAATTCAATCTTTCCCCAGTTGTATTAATTACAATTTAAATACTTTTAATAACAAAATTAGATGCAGCATAAATAATCTTTTCTTACAAAAGCAGATTAAAAAGTTCCATATTTTTCTAATAAAATCTAATAGTAGTGGTTTAGGTATTATTATTAATTTTGTGTACGAATTCGAAGGCAGATTGTCAAAATATAATTAGAAAGCTCTGTGCAACAAATTAAATACACTCTTGTAGCATGAATGAAAAAGGCATCTGTTTTGAAGTACTTTCATTAGAAAGTAGAAGACTAGAGTAGGGAAAATTAGATTTGTATGAGATGAAATCAGAAAAAGTGTAAGAATGTTAGCTGCAAAAAACTGGAAAATATCTATGGACCATGGAGCAAACAGAGTGTCATCTAGAATTTATGTTGAATAATATAAATAAACTATAATCTTCAATTTCTAAAAACCTTTATCTTTAATGACTTCAAGTAAGTTTATTAAATATATATAGATACATTATTCTTAAAACCTAATGAAAATTACTGATTTTAATAATTCCTCTCCGGATTTCACTCAGCTGAATGAATGCCTCTATATCTCCAGCTCACTTTCATTTTCAGGCTTCTGTAGTAGCACAAGTTTTGAAGCATTTATGGTGTTAAATACCTCCATATTCCAATGTACACATTCCTAGTGTCAAGTAAGTGTGTCGATAGGTCCTGTTTATCTACCAGCCTGAAACTGATGCTTGCCATTAGGATCTCAGTAGGTATATGTTCATTTAACATCTTCCAGTTGTGGATTTTTTTGGAAGGCTGAGAGAGATAGATATCAATATAGTCAACTATGTGCTCTCTTAAAGTAAGGAAAAAAATTTTTTAGCTTGTTTTATCTTTCAGATTAGTAGTGGATAGGTGGAAAAAAGCAAGCACCTCCAAATCCTGTTAGTTAAGGCTACGCTATTGTCTGGGAAGTTTGGAAGCATAATATTTCATGAGATTTCCAATGCTCACAGTCTTAGCTAAATTGTGTAAATTACAAGAATTATTTTCCTTTAGTATTTCCTGTATTTCTACTTCAACTGACAGCTGTAAGCAATAATCAAAGAACTGGTTAATGACAGAAATTTTTTTAAAACATTTTTTGAAAGAACTCTGGTCTGGTAACTGAATGTAGGTTGAGAATTGCTCTTGTAATACTATATGGAAAACATGCCTACCATTTGTAATTAATCTTATCCTTCCAAACATATATGACTCAACTCTGTTGAGTTACATTGCTTGTAAATCAACGCACGACTTCTAAAGTCTCACAAATCTTCATGTAGATTTAATATTTTTGAAATTGCACGATTCACAAATCCTGACAGCTTGAAGAATGTCAGTGTATGTATATATATAATTTTGTGTGTGTATATACAGATATATACACATATATCTGCAAGAAGAGATGCGTCACATCCTGCTTTTCCTGGTGGACTGTATTCCAGAAGTGCAGAAGTTGTTTTCCTAGTGTGAAAATACAGTTGTTCCTACCTCTAATCAATGTTCAATCTGTATTCAGCTAAGACTGCTAAAATATCATTTTAAGAAAGATGTTGAACTAGTAAGGCATTTTATTTAAGTTCATTTAAAAAAAAAAAAAAAAAAAGGAAACAAGCCTAAACTTGTGTCATTTGTTCAAAATGAACATGCATTGCAAAAGTGTTGTTTTAAATTGATTTGGTTATTACTTTAACTTCTTTTTTTTCCTTTATAAAAAAAAAAAGGTTTCATTTCTTTTAGTTGGTTTTGTTCTTAATCCTGAATCCAGCTTATGTACTGGAATGTAGCTTGTGTTTATGTATTTCTCATTTGATCAAAACCTACTGAAATCTTCACATGTATTAGTAACCACTTGCACCAGTGTTAATTTAAGCAATACAACTGAGATCATACTTGGCCTTACATCTGTATGTGGGAGCTTTGCGGTCTGATTTATCCGCTGTGTTTGCCTGAGTAGCCTCTCATTTTGGCCCAAGTTTGGGCGGTGAGAAGTCCGGAGGTGGGTGGTGTGGGTGGGCTGCTGGCTCCCGTCAGCCGCAGAGCTAACGGGGCACCTTCTGTTTCGGAGAGACAGGGCAGAGAGGGAGAGCGCGCCGCGGGCTGAGGGACTGGCGCGAACGCTCAGGGCGGGCACCGGCGTCCTCGTGGCATAAAAAGGGGTGTTTGTATTTGGGGGGATGGCTGTGGTTTGCTTTTTCCTATGTAAAATTGTGCATGTTGACTGGGGCTCTTTCTGCTTTGAAGTCGAAGGACGAGAAGTGCCCCTGCTTCGCTGCACTGCTCCGGTTATGACTTTATTTCTGTTTTGAGATGAAAACTGAGGTTTAGTTTGAGTGTTCCAAAACCAGATACCACTCTTTCTCTCTTTCTTGTAGGCAGGGTGCTGCTGTGCCAGGCAAACCAGGAGGGATCTCCCGTGTACAGTGCCCCCAGTTCACTAGTATACACATCCACAAGTAAGCTAGTGTTACGGCTCTTGTTTTGTTTTGTTTTGTGACAAAAGCACATTAATGTGAATTAAGCCCCCTAAAAATGTAAACTTTCCCAATAGCTCTTGTTAAGGTAAATGTGGTATTTATAAACATATGCAAGTAATGTCAACGGGTAATGCAGTTGCAACTTTATCCTCAGAGTATATTTTATTTAAAAAAAAAAAAAAAAAAAAAAAAAAGACAACCTATATTGCAATGTTCTACAGAAATGGTCAAAAGTTCTATAGTAACAGTGAAATTTTTTGGAATCCAGTACTGTTGCGCACTCTGCATTTTGTGTAGAAGATGAAGTTGTGTTTCTTTTTCCATCCTGGTCACAACTGTGATTTAATAAACAAAAAGTCGTATATCACGCCACCATTTGACTGTGTCAGGAAGCAAACAGATATGAAGTCTTTTTTACAAAAGCTAAAAGACTGTGTACAAGTGGGTTTTTTGAATTATAAAAAGCGGCCCTAATAAAAATAGCAAAGACAAGCTGAAACAATAGATGCTGCTTTTTTCTGTACAAAACTTTGGAGTAGAAATGTGTCCTCTAGAATTCTGAAGCAGAAGCAGAACTGACTCTTCTGAGAGTGTTGTAGATTGTATTGGTGGTACCACTGATGCCCATTCTGCAATCTAATCAGATAAGAAGCCTCTAGCTAAATGAAATAGTAATAATTGCTGCTTGCTGAATTAGGGTGAACAGCAGCATGTGTTATACGTTCTTAGCAGTCCTCCATAAAGAAAATATTTTACATTGTCTGATTTAACATTATCAGATACGCTTTTTATCAATCTAGAATGCAGTTCTACTTTCTTAAAGCTTATCTAGATTACTAAATTTTTTTTTATTAATTAAAACCAGGAATGAGGACAAAAAAGTTCCATAGCAATCATCTCTACAGTCATGTAACTCTCTTATGTCAAAGGCTGTGAATATCATCCCCAGAGCTGCTGCTTTTACAGTATAAATATGGGGTCTACCTTCAAATCAGGAGTCTACAAATACACAGCAAACTAACAAAATATATGAAGTGTTTTAAATTGGAAATGAAAATATCAGTTAAATCTGCATTTGCTTCCAGATCGTCCAAGAATATTTTATACTATGTCACCTTTCCCAAGCAGTGGGTTTTTTTAATCCTTGTAGTACCACAGACGTGAAATACTGTTTAAATCAATGTTCCCTTTTGTACATTTTTGGTGCACTATTCCTTTTTGACTAGTCTTTTGACTGAAATACCAATCTTTGGCTGAAATTCATTTCCTAGAAAATTATGCAGACATTTCATTCATCTCACTGTTAGGGAGCTCCTTTTGCGGGGTGGGGTGGGATGGCAGTGTTTGTTTCTCATTTTCTGGAAATTACTCTAAATAAAGCCTTTCTTAAGTTTGCCCTGTTGCTCCTGTTATTTCACTGAGTTCTGTCCCAGGAAATTTATTTCTGGGGTTGCTGGTTACATTGTACGGTATTTCCACTGTTATTAAATCCCTAGATAGTCATTGTATAGCTAGCTAAGCTCTATACTTCACTGTTTCGATTATGTCTCATGAGTCAATCCCTTTGAAAAATCTTATTTTGCAGTGGTGCTCCTTGAATAATGATATCCTAACAAACACCTGTTTGTTTTCAATTATGCCAAATGCATAAGTAAACAGACTTTGCCTATCTGCCTCCCACTGGGCAATGTGCAATACGCAGTTTCATAACAGAGATTGCTAGTAGCCCTCGCAGTAGAAATTATTACACTTTTGTTGAACCTGTGTGTCTGCAAGTCATGATTTTTCTTTTATTATGTATAGTATTTCTTATTGCCAAAATGTACTTCCCCCCACAGGGTCACAACTCCTAATAATACAAAATTACTACAATTACGAATGATTGTAATTGGTTTTTTTATTTCTCCTTATTACAAAATTTTCAGTAAAGATGTAAAATAGTTCCATTTCTATAGGAAATTCTAAGAAGTAAATAGAAATGAAGCTCGAGTTTTGTCCCATTTTCCTTCTTTTATTATATTAAAGATCTTCTATATTCCATTTTAATGCACATTTGTAATACTGAAATGATAACTGATAAGTCAACATTAACATCTAGGAGATTAATACTTTCACTATTATGATTCCATGTAGACAACAATATTGCAGCCTTCATCTTTGAATAATTTGTTAATCGTTTATTCTGTACTGCTGGTATTGTAACTGTGTAATATTTTAGAACAGCCTACAATGTAAGAATTCAGGGGTTTTAAATTTGTAATTGTTTTAACAGAAGGGAAAGAGTCAGCTGAGATTTTTAAAGCTGTTTGACAGGTTTGGAGTTCATTAAATGCTAATGGCATTTAGGAATTTTCAGATATTTGGAAGCGCATAGTCCCCATTTTTAGAAATGTTGTCCTTAACTTGACTGTTCATCTTTTGCTCCCGAGTTATATTCTAGAAGGAGTTAAGGACTGAAACATGGTTGTAAAATACATTTTTAAAAATTTGACTAGCTTTATTTCTCACTTAATTTTTTTGTCTTTTTAATTGTATTGGTCGCTAGTAGTCTCTGATGACTCTGAACATTTTTACCCCATTTTTTTGGCTAGCCAGAAAGAAGAGTGCATTTCTTGGAGCTACTCTTTCCCTTCTGATGGTTTATTTCCCCAGGATGTATTTTATGTATCACATTGTACATTTCCCAGTACAGTGATTAGTTACACCTCTGAATATGTCAGGAGGTGGAAACATGGCTCTGCTTCCTTCCATCACTTCTGGCCCTTTGCATAATACAGAAAGAAATGAGCTGTTTCTTCTGCAAGCAGTGGAACAAATCAGTAGCAATAGTCTCTCATGCCTCATCTGTTCTCTAACGCTGAAGCAGAAGATGGGACCTGGATCAGTTTTTCATTTGCACATCTATTCTGGGAATAGACAATTTGTTATGTAGAAAGCCTAGTTTCAGCATGCAAATGTGTTCACATCCCTTGGTGGGACAGACAGATTCTTTGCCTTATTGAGACAACCAAAGTAAGGAAGCTCATGGTCTCATGTTGGCTGCTGTAGATTCCCATAGTATTGGCATCTCGAGGACAGAACTAATACAACTGATTTCAGTTAAATCCTTCAAAATTTTCCTAATGCAGAATGTAGACAAGTGTCGAAGGAGATATACCCAGAAAGTAAAGATTAGAGTACCCCAAGTCCCAGCAAGTAAGCAAGCATTCACTGGAAGCTTCCTGGAGGCCCATGATACCTCACTGAAACTTTGTAAATCAAACAGTTCGGCTGCACGTAACTGACAGTCTCTTTTTGCCCCCACTTCTTTAGACTAGTTTCTTCCACAGGAACTTTTAAAATCCTGAAGAAATTTGTATCTACTATTCAATAAGAAAGGTATCAAGAAAAATTTTGGAACTTTTCCAAGTTGAAGCCACTCGAGAATAGGATCCATGAGACTATTAAGACCCTGCTGGACAAAAGGAAGATTCAAAAGAAGAAAAAAGTTCTGTCACTGAATATCTGTATCATTGTTCTCCAAAGGACAGTAATATAGCTGGGTATGTATGGTTAAAAAAGGCAAAAATACGAATCTGAATTGATGCAAGGACTTTTAAAAGCCGTTTAGTGCCTATTTTCCCCATTTTTTCGAAGTGCCTGAAAATGTGAAGGAAATAGAAGTTCATGAGAGCCAAAACATGGGAAAGGAGGAAGAGATGAAATCATAGTTTCATAGAATAATGCGGGTTGGAAGGACCAGGTGGCACCAGGGCACCTTTAAGGATGGAGACTGCGCAACCTTTCCGGGTCATCTCTTCCAGTGCGTGAATGTCCGAACAGTGGAAATCTCTCTTCTTTCAAGTTATGTTTGTTGTCTCTGTCTTCCCAGTGTGTGCCTCTGTGAAGAGCCTGGCTCTGTTTTCCTGAGAACCTCCCCTGCCATGAAAGGGCAGGGGATGGAAAAGGAGATGCACCTGCCAGTAGAAAACTTCTTTGTGCTCTGGAGTAACTAATCAACGTTCTTGGGCTCGCTAAGCGCTAGCTGGTGTGGCGAGGAAGCCAGCCTAAAGCTGTGCATCACATTTTTCAAAAATTGACAGTTGTGCATACCCGGGTCCCATGGAAGGCAATGGGAGAGAGACTATGAATTTTAATGAAAGTTCAAAGGCAGCTAAGTATTTTTCACAGTCTAAATCAGAGCGTTAATCTTTATAACTTTTAGGCTTTATTTTAGCACCAAGTAAAAATAAAGATACTTGAGTTATCAGATGTGTAACTATTAGTAGATTTTTCTAAGCATGTATTAAAGGGACAGTTCACGGGACCAAATAGCTCACATATGTTCTAAAATAGTAAATTGCTACATGCCTTTGTTCAGAATGATGCCCATATGAATGCCTGTATTTCCCAAATGTTTTGCATGTCCATAAAAGAGAATTTTGCCTTGACTTCAATGAGTACATTTTAAACTGATGTCAGTTTGGGCTTACATTTTCTAAATGTTAGAGTGGTTTTATCTTCAACAAGCATGCTTATCAGCTCCCAAATATACATGCTCTTTTCCCTTAAATTTTCTTTTTTTATTAAAAATAAATAAATCTTTCATATTGCAATAAAGTGATAGAATTAAAAGGAAAAAAAATATGAACATGCAGAAATCAGAGATTAATTTATTTTATTTTATCATACTCAATGGCAAATGAAGTTGATGGCCCGTTTTTTAATTGATATATTGATTACAGTTTTGTAAGAAGTGGTGGTGGAATTCAGCAAAAATGATTGAGGTGGTACAAATGCTTATAAATCTGTCCCACATTGTTCGTGTTCTTTAATAGTAATTGTCTGATAAAACTTCCATCAGTTTCTGTAATTAACCTAATGGTCTAAATGAATTTCCAGATCACTGGTTATTCATTTCAATATAGAAAATGCCATTACATTGAGTTTAATTAATACAAAGTAAGTTCACAGTCCATTGTATCCTTAGAATAGAATTGTACTCTTTTAACTGTTTCAGTTATGAATATTTCTTCCTCTTGTTTTGTTTGTCCCATTTATGGACTTGAGTATTCATTCTCTATTCATACTAAAATAATATAAACCCTTTATAATTAAAATATTTAAACCCCAATGCTCTTCAAGTTCCCATCCTCAAAATATCAGTGTAGATATTTTTTGTATTTATTTCAACTATTTTTAAACAGAATTCAGTCAGTGCCAAATTCATAATCCCATGATATGCCCTAGAACATCTTATTTGTCTTGATATTCCTTTCACAGAAGTACATATGACAGATAAGCACTCACCAGAGAATACTTTTGCTTTGCGTCAGACAGATATTAAAACAATAAACTATGTTGCCCTGGGATTTTAGCTTATGAGCAACCAGAAAACAACAAGGCAAAGATGAGATGTTTTTGAAAGGTGGGAAGGCAGTTCTTTCAGAATATTCCCTGGAAACCTTTGGTCCTGTAATATTTTTGACAAGAAATATTTTTAATGCTCAAGTTCTTCTAAAGCAAATCAGGAAAATAGATTCCATTACTTCAGAGCAGGCATTGAAATGTTCCTAAATTATCCTAATAATCCTAGTGATCCAAAGTTGTGTTTTATATGCCGGGAGAGAAGGAAAATTTATAGCAGAAGCTTAAAGTATTAATTACATAATATGGGAATTTTGCTTTTTATATATGTTCTCTATTAAAAACTTACCAACACTTATGTATGACAGACACATGCACTATTTTTAAAATTTATTTTTTTTTTTCCTGTGGGCGTTTTGCTTTGATTCATAGGTGGAGGATAGTTCAGGACTTCGTTGCTATGCATGGAGTAAATAAGGAAAATCGTAAATACTAAGTGTAAATACCACATCCAATAGTAGGATTTAGTCTATTTGAGGACTCATTGTGCTACAGAAATGAAAAATAAGTAAAGCCTGTCTATTCAATATGTCTCTTGAATATCCTCCCTTGGAAGTAGGTTCCTTGATTTATAAATATTAGTAAACTACCTAAAAAATGCTGTATGAAACTATTTTCATGTTTCTTGTTTCAGTGAAGACATTCCAGGTTTTACTTTTCTGTGGCATTACTAATGGATTGAAGTAAGACCTTTGACATTTCTATTATATTCAGGGGTATTTCCAGTACCACAAATATTACGTGGGGAAAATAGAAATTTTCAAAAGGTGATTTAAAGTGTGCTTCTGAGCAGGATCATTAGTGGAAACATTCAGTTTAGAAACCTTGATTCAGTTGATTTTGTCAGGTTTAATCTGTTGCACACACGTAATTACCTGAAAATTATATTGTAATGATGATAGTCTTCTGATAGTATTACCCTGAGACTCCAAGCAACTGAAGTGTAGGTGCTCCTGGCATTTGGTATATCCTTTTCTGGGTTTTGTATGTAAGACATGACTGACCGTATTCAATCCAAATGGACATATGCTTTATTGTAATGACATCAATGATTAATTTGTTCTGATTTTATTGTTGTAATTTTTCTTAATTTATTTGTTGTGATTTTGCTGTTATTGGTAAGGGAGAGAGTGTTTAGTAAGCTTGCCATTTTGAATTGGTATATGGGTCAGGAACAGTTTAAAGAATGAGTATTCATATGGTATAAATAATTTGCTTATGTTACAGTGTTTGTGAATTAAATGTAAAAAGGTTTCTGCAAACTCAGTTTTTAATTTCTCTTAAACTAAAATGGAATGGCAGGTCACTTCATCACAATTAAAATATATATTAGTAGATTGTATTTACATGTTTGTGGTTTTGTCTGCTTTTTATTGTTTCATAGGAAAAAGGTAGAGTAACCCTGCAAAGGAGTTCTGTGATTAAGCCAACTTAGCCATTGTAGGACTGAGATTCATGAATGAAACAGTGCAAAAATCCTGCCCAAAGGGAAATGTCCATACATCTGCGTGCACCAATCACACGTATCATTTCCAGGCTACAAAAAGCTCATTACTGAACATTTAGGAGTCAAACTGTCTTTTAATGTGCTTCCTGAATTAATTAATTGCCTTTATTTATAAAGTAAAGAGAATCACCTGGTAGTAACCCAGGAATAATGTGAAAAGTGCCCTTCCTGGTCTGTATGTTAAAATACAGTGCATCTACATGAAACTTTAAATAAGGAAGATACCAATAAGTAGGAAGGGAAGTTTACTAATTTCTTTCCAGAATTTTTCCCCCCACGTATAGAAGTGTAAAAGGTTGAAAAATTATGTATCGCTTCCAGAGGAAAATATTGATGTCATCTCTTGTTGAAATGTCTTTAGAAGGTTTTTAAACACTGTTTTGGCCCATTGTATTGGACCTTGCTTTGAACAAAGTTACACAAATCTGAATGGAGGATAACTCCACTGACTTGTAAGTCAGATAGTTATAAAGATAATACAAAATTAACAAAATTGAGTAAATTATATCCATACGTATTATGTTATATTCTGGATTCAAGTATCAGCCTTTTTAAACTGTAAAGTGAACCTCTTTGGGGCTTTTTGGTAGCATTGCCTGAAATTCTTGTTACAGCACTATATATTTCCCTTCTGTAACTATTTTCAGCATAACTATCCTCTTACCTTCTGTCTATCAGTATTTTAAATGGTGACTAATAAGTCATCAGTAAGATGTATTGTAGTCATCCAGAATCTGTAACTATGGGTTTCATTTCACTCCTGCAAATCTGTTTTTAAGTACCTTGCTGTTTATACTCATTCTTCTGTTAATCTGTTTAGTGATGGTGCAGTTTGTCTGAACTAGCACGCTTAAGAGTTTTATAAAGATAGACATATCCTGAATTGTGTGCCGCTGACTTTTTTTAACTTCTATACCACCCTACACCTGGGTAGTGGGAGATGACTAGAAAGGTGTGCATTACATTTTTAATAGTAAATTGCGGAGAGTATCTTTGTCCTTTAGTTCAAATAATAAAAATTATGTTTGACCAAGGACAGTTGGGCATCTCATGTCTTAACTTAGTGCTTTCCTGTTAATGGAGGTATGGCACTTGGCCACTGGCAGTGCTCGTTACTAACCAGTGAGCTAGGACAACAGGATTGTTTGGACTTACTGCTCTCACTATGCAGCTAATTAGTAAGAATTACATTTAGTATTTGTTTGCATCATAATCTATGATGTTATTGTACGTAAGATCCTTTGTGTAGAGTCCTAGATGCAGGCTCCTGATGTTTCCTTAGCTTTGCATTCTAGATGCTGTGTTACTCATTTTTAGTAGGTAGGCACTCACAGTTGACTATACATCTCAAATCATTCTGTCTGTCAGATGTAAAGTTGTTAATTTTGTGGTTTTCAGCTTAGTCTGTAAGATTTGCTTTCAAATAAAGACTTGCTTCAGTGTCACTCTTTCTTGCATTGTGTGACGGTTGTTATTAAACCATGGCTCTTAAAACCATGTTGTATACAGCGAAATTCTTCAACCTGAATTTCACAAATAGTAAGTACTTTTGAGGAATTAACATTTTTAATATCTATATGACTCTGCAGGTGCAATTCTTTGTTTTGACGGTTTTTTCCATTATGGATTGGATTAGGTTAATAGCTGTTTTTTTCCTCAGTCACTTCCTGCCTAAATTGTTCCCTACCCAACAACATTCTGACAATGTTCTTTTTTACAGTTTAATAATTCTGTTGAGTTTTAGTAATCCTTGTGTCATCCAGACAGAACTTCTTGTCACCACATAATTGGCTTTCATAAACATTCAAATTGCTAAATTTTGTCATCTTTTTTATAGTAGTGCTACTCTTCCATCTAGTTTTCCAGAGCCATGGCCCTTTTACTTTGTCTCAGAAACAGTGATTAGCTAGACACAGGGGACTTTTTCCATTTGCTTGGAGCTTTTAGATGTCCAACAACCAGGAACACAAGACAAGTTATTGATCAGTTTGATCATCTATATTTGAAGATTGTTCTTTAATTTAACATCAGATGTGGCTTCTTTGATCTCTACTGTTTCTTTTCCTTTATGGCCTAGTTGCTTTGTTTGTTTTTACCTACTGAGCTTTTTCTTGTTTGTTAGTCATTTCTTTTGTGAAAAATCAACTATTCTTTGTATATCAACTATTTGTGTTCTTTGTAACATCAACTATGCAGTATTCTTATTTTGTTATTAAGTACACCGTAAGTAGTTTGTCCACCAATTATAGCATTTTTTTATTCAAAGTTGTAAGCTCGTGTAATTACATAGCTTTACAAAAAAATTCTAAATCTTCTTCTCTGGTCTTTTTTAATCCCTCCTCATCCTCCATTTTTTTCTGTGTGTTAAGAGAAATCCCTTGATGTCTGAAGGTTTCAGGTGGCTGCATATATAGCCCAGTAAAAGAGGGATGAGATATATGGGAATTTCCGATAGTGACAGAATCACCAAATGACCAAATCTCAGAACGGCTGAGGTTGAAAGGAACCTCTGGAGGTCACCTTGTCCACCCACCTTGCTCAAGCAGCGTAACCTCGAGCAGGCTGCCCAGGACCACATCCAAACAGTTTTTTAATATCTCCAAGGATGGAGACTCCACAGCCTCTCTGGGTACCTCTGCCAGTGCTCAGTCACCCCCACAGTGAAAAAGTTTAGACAAAATATGAGACAGTTTCCAGGCTTTGGCATCAAGACTTTGCTGCGAAGGTTATAAATTCTTGGCATATAATGGTATCAATATATATAGAAACTAATGGTGGTTTGTTTATTTGTATATTAGAGGAGATGAAACAAAGGCAGGCAGAGGAAAAGAATAATTCCCTATATACTGAAAATAAGTATAAAGAAAACTAAGTGTGAATTCAGTATATGCAAGTCATTGTTGAAATAGTAGACCAATTAGATCTGGAAACAAATTTAAGGTAAAGTTAACCAAGTAAGAAGTTTTGTTGGAACAGTGAAGTGTCTTCCTACAATTTAATATAAGAATAAGCACATTAAGTAGGAGGTTGCTTTTTACTGAAATATTTTATGCATGTTTTTTGAGTGCATTTGATTTTGTTGATGATTTGGTATGGAAAAATCTAACAAATCTTGGTTTTCCTATGTCTGAGGATGAAATAGTTGAAAACAGTGTCTTAAAGAAGCTGTGTGTCCTCTTTCTAAAAATATTTATGTAACCTTTCAGGGTCTACCTTGTTATAAAAAGTTTCACCAAATTTATGAAAAATTTGGTGCTAATTTGGATTTGACTGGAAACTTAATGCAGTAGTGTTGTGTGAAGGGATTCAATTACAGTGCGCAGTGCTTTATAAGTCACTGTCTGACATAAAAAGTTAATTAATCAGAGCTGTGTCAATTTCCTTGTGCCGTGTCAATTTGCAGCAAGGTAATTAATCACTAATCGCCCAGCGTGCAGCAAACTAAGGGACAATCCATGAGTCATTTATTGTTGTTTTTTTCAAAACAAATGGCACACAGAGCCATGAAGAAACACATCTTGCCTTTCATAATATTTTTATCGACAGTTTTGCATGTTGTAATAGACTGCAGCAACAAGCAGCTGTAGTTCAATGGAATATGAATATTAAAGAAACAAATGAGAGCAGATTTATAGGCCATTGCTTTTCTGTTATGTCAGTTTTGAGATTACACTGAGCAAATGAACAGTGAAAAATTACTCTTCCATGTGGAGAATGGTGATTAGGCTTGTACATTAATTAGAGATTTTTGTTTTCCTTTTCAATGCATTTCAAATGAGAATGTCCTATAAGTAATGGTTTGTCCAAAATACCGATTTATTCATTCCTAAACAACAGCGTTTAATACTGACATATATTTTTGTGCAATAGTAAGGAAATTATTGTCCTGCTAACTTTAAGTGTGTTTCAAAAAATAAATAGATTGTGAATGAAATAAATAGAAGTGACCAGTTATGACTGTATTTGACATATATGGCATATTTCCTTTGGATTAAGTTAATTCACGACTAGATCGCAGGGACAATCATCTCACAAAAGTGACAGGTGAAAAAAATGTATTTTCAGCTTGCTATTTTTAAACATCGTGAACTTTCTGAAGATTTTTTTTACCCTGAAATTTTAAGAATCCATATATATATATATATATATAAAAAATATAAAAGCCTTTTTATGTTAAAATCTGTAGTAACAGAGCTTAAATTTTACTTGCACTGTATTTTGGACTGTGTATTTAAATGCAAAGATCTGCACACATCCTCTTTAACGCAGTTCTTATAATTCTTATAAAGAATGCTAAGTAATACTACTTATTACTATAATGGTGAAGTGAAAACTCACTACACAGCCTACATTGGGATAAACTCCTGATTCTGTTCCTGAAATCTCAGATAATATCATATAGATTATTCTGCTTAGCCTTCCCTCAAAAGGGATCCTCCTGAACTATGGGAATAATGTAAATGTGTCTCCCTGCCTTTCTAACAGTTAAACTATGTTGCAGTAAATTAGCTGTAAACTGATGCAAACATGGCGTAACATTAAAATTCTTCACCATAAAGCATTTGAAAACTCTTGATGGCAGATGACCTGATAGTCCGCGCAAAGAAGGAGAGCTTAGGAGTGATGAGAGGTAGATTCGTTCATCCATTTTGATGGCACACCTTTCTTGAGGCATATGGCACTCTCATACAAATTCAAACCACAGCACAAATGCAAAGAATAATTGCCCATTAAAATGGCTGTATATTTTTATGGCTTTGATACAAAATCTGCCCCCTGTTGTTTTTTGCATCTGCTTCTCTTCCATCTATCCCAAAGCTTTAAAACTTTAATACACAGTGTATAACCCTTAAGTATTTTTTACCAGGTTATATTCATCCTTTTGGGAACTCAAGCTTTGTCATTGTTCCTTCAGCCTTTGTTTTCCAAGGGATATGTTGAGATATGATGCCTAGAAAGTGCACTTACCTGTCATGTTCATTTAATAAAACATTAGTAAATCCAATGCTTATATTACATCTTTTGGGAGAAATTAAGATTTGATTAAATTTCATCTGTGAACACAAAGATTAAGTTCCTCTTCCTTATGCTCGTATTTGTTTTCTATATGAAATCATTAGTTACCTAAATTTTACCCATATACTAACATGAATCCTGCTAATTCCAAAGGCCTTTTTATCTGCTTAAATGTAGCAATTTGCTGACCAGTTTTCATGTTTGAGAACTAAACTGAAGTTTGATGAAGGAGATACCCTGACAGTGTTTCTATGTTTACTAAGTGTATTCAGAAGAGAGAACTTTTTGGACAATAGTCATTGTAATAATACTTTTCAAAAAAAATTTATTTCTTAAATATAAAAATAGAACAAATAAGTTTAAAGAAGGAATCTTACCAACGTAACATTCCTAAAAAATTTTCATTTAAGCTGTAATACAAGGTGATTTGTATGCTTTTGGATAATTATATTAAGCAAAGCCAAGCACTTCCACAGCATACTGTTTTCACTCTTCTTTTTTAATTTGAAAAAGTAAAATTGCAGTTCCACTGTAGGAGCTGATGTTTTGTTGTTGCCGCTGTAGTCTCATTCATATTTGAATAGCTGAATGAATAACTATAGAACTGATGGGGCTATTAGATGAGAATGTAAATTGTTTCTTTGGCTTGATATTTGATTACGTATAGTCCTTAGAAAAGTTTTTCTTTTTAACCTCGTATTATCGCCTCATATCATCGATGTGTAGTTGGAGAAACCTGCCTTTTCTCTATCACAGTCAGAAGAATTCCAGTCATCAAATTACTTTGATAAATTTAAGGTACTTTTGCTTAGAATTGGACTCAGATGCTTCCCTGCTGCAAGTCAAACACATTTTCAACCCCATTACAATAGCATTTTCGCTGACTGAGTTTCAGCAGTTTGGCACTGAGGCACTAGGGAAGGTTGACCTACAAACTGTAAGTCATTAAAACCTTTACCCCTCCTGGCTAGTAAATTCATTACTTTTGGGGCTGGTTAATAGCACTTAACACTTCCTGATGAGAGAGCCCGTTTCATAAAATTGTTTTTATGAAGTCCATTCTTCAGTTGTGTTCTAATGGTGCCACTTCTGCTAGTTATTTTGGGGTGAGGATATTAAAAAGTTGGTAGCAAAATAAATTCTGTGGTTATTACATATTCCTAACCATGTGACTTCTCAGCTGGGCTGAAGTAGCATAATTTTTTTTTTTTTTTTTCTGAACTCAAATCTAGGGTGATATGATCTTGTTGATTATTTTATCTCTAATCTTCATCTTTACTATTACTACCTGGAAATAGAAGGCATGTTTTCAGATACTCTGATATTCAGACTGACATAAATCAATTTTTTGGGAAGGATATAATTCTGTTTATATATAATCTGTACTGTTAGACCTCACTTGATCATAAGACCTTGCAATGCCACTCTTGGTTCCATATTTCTCAGGCTTAGTTTCCAGGATCATGTCTCATCCTTTTCCTGACAGAACTCCAAATCATTGCTCTACCTTCTACTAATTGCTTCTACAAGCTTTTTTAGAGTTTTGCTTTACTCTAGACATTTTATGCTTCATGATTTTATTCAGGAGACAATGCAAGGCAAGCATAGCAAAACAGTTACATTACTTTAGGCTTTTAATTCTAACACATCCTTTGTGTTGCAGATCCTTTGAAAATGGTAGAAAACACTGTCTTGTCTTAGCATCTCCCATCAGTGCTGAGCCGCCATTATGGGTTCTGGATTTGGTAAACACTTATGGGCTAAGTGACCCTTCCTGCTAACTCTATCTTCTAGCTGTTTTTCCTCTTTCATAAAAGAAAGCCTTCTTTCTCATAAAAAAGTAATATTATTTTTTAAAAATATATTATGTTCATTTTTACTCATTCATTGATGGGGGCACTCTGCTTTTCTGGTGACATTTCTTTGTAGAGAACCATCCACTGTCAAATATTTAAGCTCAGTGGCCCTTCCTGTAATTTTTTCCAAGGTGTCACCACCATGAAGAATAAAGAGTATTTAGGATAAATGCACAACTATTGCAAAATATATATTTTAATATGTCTGTGTGGCAGCTGGATTGAATGGTACAATTCAGCGGAAAAAAATGCTCACAAACCACATTAGGAGCTCATGCTTTCACGGAGGTATATCCTCAGTGTCTCCTGTACAACTTCTGCACAATTCCAGTTGGTTTTCATTAGGCCTATATTTACTCATTTCTTCTGAAAATCAAGATATAGGTCTATTCTTCACACACTTGTATAAGGTGTGTGGCTGGATGGAGGAATTGGTAAGTTAATTTCAAACAGTACATTTTACAGCAGAAAGATTGTCTAGGACCCTGAAAGAAGACAGCTGCTTTAAATATTGTCAAACGTAAATGTTAATTACAAAGAATTAATTTCTGAAACAGATCTTGGAGCAGGAGTTTCCAGACCATGTATTGCAAGCACCTAGCATTGTTACACACCGTACATTGCCTAGGCTTAGACTTTTTTGAATTGGTTTGATTTTCTTTACCACTGCCTCTGTTTTTCTTGTGAAAGTGTGTTTTCTATCAATATGTAGAGAACTACAGCTGCACATGTAAGTAAGGAAGTTGTCCAAACTGCTCAAAGGTTGTCAGACTTCATTAATTTTTTGTCAGTGGCTTTTTTAGGTCAGAGAAATTTCTCTTAATCTTGGCAGTTTAAGAGTGTCCCTAAAGACTACAGTTTTTTTAGAGCTAGCTACAGAATACCAACCTTCAGATTTATCATTTAAGATATCCACCATTTCAGATATCAGTTTATCCTGGCCAGACTTTTTATTTATTTATTTGCATGATTAAAAAAAAAGGCACAAATTAACTCTCAAATTATTGGAGAAACTTACTTCTAGAAATGACCGTCTACTAGGTGGAAAGGAGTCATTTCTCTAATGCAGGCAGACTGCAGCTAAACATTACTCTTTTAACCAAGGTAATCATACTGGATTAGATTAGTTCTTCATCTAGTCCAATACCCTGTATTTGGAAAGGAGCAAAAGCCGGATGCCTAAAGAAAAGTTGTAGGACTGGAGCTAGTGTGTGGGTATATAATTCTTTGAACATTCTGTTAGCTTTCTACAATTTGGAGTGTTTTTTTAAACCAGAGGTGATGTCTTTATACTGTTTCTCTCTAGGGAAACTGTTTGTTCATCCTTTTCAATCATATAAACTTTCAAACTTTTAACATTCATAACATGCAGTGGCACAAGTTCCATGGTGGCTTAATTAGAAGTTGTGTGAAGAGCCACCTTTTCTCATATTTTCTCCATTATTCATGATTGCGGAGCTTTGGTATAGCTCCCGAAGTCACTTCCTTTTCACGCTGAGGAGTGCTAGTCCGCTTCATTGTTTCTCTTACAGAAGTAACAGACATGATTATAGTTAAGATAAGTGACCGTTTGAAATATATGTTGTCCGCATCACCTAATTTAAGCCAAGGCAGGAAGTCTCCAGCATGTTGCATTCACAAATACATTCTCTAAGGGACAGAAGTGAACAATGACGCTGTGATGTCCAACCCTCATGTTTTTCTCATGTTTTGCTAACTTCCATCTATGAAATTTTATTAGAACTTTACACCTTTTATTTATCTGTTAGTATGGGGAGACAGTCCACTCTATCAGAGGAACTACAGCACAGCCTATAGATCTTTTTACTATGTTTGCTTATATCTTCGGTCCACTGAAAATTATCTTCTACGTTTTTGTATGCACATTGTACTAATTTGCATGCAAGACTGTTTACTTGGAAAGGAAAAGGACAAAAGTTACATAGTTTGAGCAGTAGGTCATGATTCTAGCACTACTGTATTTATACTGCTCAATATTCCATGTTGTTGCGTATGCAAAAGTACTTACAGCATCCAAATTTCAAGTATATGAGATATATGTTCATCCCCCCCACCCCCACAAAATGCTTTCCATGACTCTATTTCTTTAAGGCTTCATAAATGCAGTTGATTGCAAAGTTATCAACAATATACTGAGTTCTGTAAGTTCATCATTCTGATTTTCACACACATTTTTTTTACAGAAGGAGGAATAAAAATATGGTATTTGCACTTTTTAATAAGACTGTTTTAACTTATTTTGTATTGCCATAAGATTATGTTGTATCACAGATATGTAAATCTTTGCAGAATTATTGTATAACCTTTTTGTCAGTGAGAGGGACCTAGCAAAGCCCAAAAGCCACAGTAGTAAGGCAATAATGGACAAGTCACCGTAATTACAGTATTTTCCTTCATGTGTTCAGCCAGCACCATCTACAAGTTCTGAATTTTTCATTTTGTTTTTCAAATTCAAGGCTGCTTTTAAAATTTAATGCTAAAACGGATGAAAGACAAATGTGGATTGAAATCAGTTCATATTTCAGACTTGAAATACTTACCCTTTTATACATCATTACTTCCATGTTCTTGCTTCTTATTAGGGCTTTGCTAAGCAATATTTATTTCTTTTATCTTATTTACATACTGAAAAAAATTCAACACAGTGAACCACAACTGAGGTAACCTGAGTGCCAACAGAGCTGGATTTGATTTTCTCTGTCCCACTAATGAATTCATTCAAAAAATACCTGTTCTAACATTGGCCAGCAATAGATGGACAAAGGAGAGATGCAGTAATGAAGTATTGGTTAAAAAACTGGCAGAGAAAGTAAAGTGGAAAGTTGGGTTGTTTTTTTTTTTTTTTTATTTTTCAATTAAAAAGTTTATGAAGAGACAAGTTTTACAGACATTTTACAGAAAAACATCTCTAAGTAGTACTGGTTTACTGTTCAATTTCTGATTAAAATATTTTAAGTCTCACATGGAATGGTAATTAATGTTTACACTTAGTGGCAATGACAATAAAAAAATGTCAGAGTTAATTTCTTTGTTATATGTCTAAATTGTTTCTGTTGGGTCTGAATATTATCTGAATTCAGATAGATATTTCCAAACTATGCAAGTCTTGCCTTTGAAGGAGTAATGGGTACTGTTTTGAACAAGGTACACCCCCAAAATTAGAGAAAACGCTTGCCCTGTCTTTCTTTCCCGTGGCATACAATTAAGACCCAGTTAATAATCAACTTTTGAACAAAAGTAAAGCTCTGTTCGATTAGTAAAATCACGGGATTATTTAGATCATTAGAGGTCACCTGGTCTAACATCTCACCTCCACTCAAAAAGCAGGGCTGACTTTTGAAGGTAGATCAACTAATGTGATGGAAATGTCTCTGGCATTATCAATTTGAGCCTCAACTGGGTGACTTAGACCTCAAGAGTCTCCTGGTAGCAGTGTTGGCTAAACCAGTCAACATTATTTTCAACAGTGACTTCTAAGAGAATCAGAGCTACCTATGATACTGCCATCTAAATTCCCAGTTTGCTGTCTCCTGTTTGCATCCAAAGATATTGCGTAAAAAGGTGAGGCCTCTGGTTAAAAGACTAATAGTTTACTTATTAGGCGACTCCCTCATCCGGTTACAGGCAAGCTTTAATATAAGCACAAACATGCTGCTACATTACCCTTGTTTTAGAAGACTAGCTTGACCTGAATATTTCCCATTCATTCCTCTTTTTTTTCTTCCCAGTGCCAGGATTTCCCTACCCTGCTGCAACTGCAGCTGCTGCTTACAGAGGTGCACATCTAAGAGGCCGAGGTCGCACGGTGTACAACACGTTTCGTGCAGCAGCCCCCCCTCCTCCAATTCCAGCCTACGGCGGGTAAGGAGATCGGCCCCTTTTACCTTTTAGCATGAATCTCCGAAGGCTACAGACTCTTTGTGACTGTGGTGCATGCTGATCGTTTCTCACCGCAGAAACCAACGCAGCATGCAACCAGTCCCGGTGCTGGAAGTGGTGCACCTTGCACGGAGTATTGAAAAATGACTGTAATTTGTACTGCCATGGTTGGCGACCTTAAGCATTTCAGATGTCACATATTGTTATGTAAATGCTCCTAGAAGCGGAATGCTTTGGAACAGAGAAATTGTTTCAGCTGAAGATATATTTTTGATGATTGCAAACATCTGGTTATTAAGGAGGTTGGATCAAGTTAACTTCTTTTTCTTCAAATCATCCACTGAAAGTTGTCTCTGGACCTGAAGGCTTAGTGGTGTGTTTGGTATTGGGGGTGGTTTGGTTTTTTTTTTTCTTTTTTGTCATTTTTTTGCTTGTTCGGTTTTTTTGGTTTTGTTTTTTAATTTATTGCAGTTTATATAGCTCTTCTAGTTGACATCTTTACCACAACAGAAATCTGGGGTGCTTCTCTCAGGGCCATGTGGTTTTCAGTATGTTTGCTTAAATAACACCTTAAGATCTCACTGTCAGTGACCTACATTCACTAAAACCAAATAGTAAACTAAGGAACAAAGGAGAGAAATTCATAGTAATAATTTCTAGAAATTTAATAATCTTCTGTTATTTCAGAAGATTTTCTTTTTAAGGTATATTTTTGAGGGAAAGAAGGAAGAAAGAAATTCTTCTGTAGCTATGTAAATGCTGATACAGAAAGGTTTTGTGTGCTGCATATGATACTTAAAACCCCTAGCATTGTCAAAAGATTTTCAGCTATTAAGAAATCAGGAAGTTTGGAAAATCAGAAAACTTAGCAGATCCCAGGCCAGAATAGTATTTTGTCATAAAATTTTGAAGCAGATATGCCACTACCTCTCTGTAGAGCAACCAGATCTTTCCGAGAAAGGGTCAGGAAGGGTTTGCAAAATCTTCGAGTGAAGGTGATGCCTCTCTCTCCCTGCCTTCACTAAAATCCTGTTCAGCAGCTCATCTGCTCTCGCTGTGGATATCCCCTCGTAAGGGAGCTTGCAGCACAAGACCCTGTCGTCCTACTTCGTTACGGTAGAAGATGGGTGCCCTTCACTAGTTCCTTCAGTTTCTCACAAAGCCTTTGTTCTATTAAGCCAAAAGGCGTGTCTTTTTCTAGACAAGTTTGCTAATCTAGTCAGTCAACCATTGAGCTAAATTTTCAGGGATATTTAACGCAGGCACTTTGACCATTCCTTCACATTGGGCATCTATTACCTGTGAGAAATACGATGCTCTAAAAATAAATATAAAAATGATGCCACAGAATCAGGTTACTTTGTAAAAGTGTATTCTATTTTTTTAAGTGTTTTGTGCAGTTTAATAAGCAAAATAATATTAATTTAATAAGCAAAACAGTATTGCCACTACTGGAGGAAGACACCATGATTTTTGAAGATTGCCTGAGTTACCTTTGGACAAGGATGCTGTCCCACCAAAGTTATCCTGCTGTTGCCCAGACTCTCATTTAGAGTTAGGCCAGGTATTTGTACCTGACAATGGTGGGAACAAGTTTAGAATGCCCTACAAGAGCCGATTTCAGTCTGAATGTCTCAGCTACGAAATGGATGCTGCATATAAAGAAAGTGGACTCTTTTCAACTCTGCTCAGTTTAAAAAGAAATTCTTAAATTTGAACATAGAGTGCAATATGTAGTGAGATAACAACATGGGTTACTACCAGTTTCATGATGTCATGAACATAATACCTTAGTTTAACACAAAGTCATAAAGTTATATAAGAAAATATATACCAGCTATGTGTGATACAGTTTTTGAGTTGGATAATACTTTTTTTGTTAGTATTTGCAAAACAAGTCAATACTTTCAGACCAGTAAGTAGCTTAAATTTTCTTTAATTTAAGGGGCCACATGTGGGTGCTCTGTGTGCAGATGTGTGTGTTACATACATTTTCATAGTTTAGTTAGTACAGTGACTCAACAGGAAGAAGTAAATTTCCAAGTGTAACACATCTATATTCTCATGTACTTGCACTGCTTACTTTCGGCATCTTCAGCTAGTAAGTTAGATGTGTAAGCGTTGTGAACTCCTGTTGTAAGTTAATATAGAAGTTTTGCACTGCGGTCAGGTTCAGCAGTGTTTCGGAACAGGGTTCCAAGAGGTCAGCTCAGCACTCTTACATTCTTCTGCAGGATGGTGTGACAGTGAGGTTGGACAGATCTCACCTATTACCTTCATGACCTGTCCTTAAAGCTGACTTCAGAGGGAGCCAGGCATTGCGTCATTAAGAAGTCACATCTTCTCATTGTTCTGGTGACTTCCAGCTGTCTGAGATGAATGAACCCTTGGTAATTTAGGGCTCACCTTGCCAGTCAGTATATTTTCTAACACAATTTGACTCTGCAAAAGTTTTCAATTAGTAAGCTTTGTCTTAGTTTAGATAGATCTTAGTTCAGATATTAGTCAGGTTTAATTTTCTCCATCCACCTATGCTTTATAAGGCAGCACTGCTTTCCGAAGCACAGAACAAATTTCCAACTTTTGCAATTCATGGATCAGTGCAGAAATAATACATACCTCTGTTGCACTGATCCACAGTTGGATTAATAAAGCTTTATGCTGAAATAATTTCTTTGGCCTAGTTTATTAGATCTTGCGCTAGTAACTTCACTGATACAATAGTACAATTTGGAATTTCTTTGCAATGCTTTGTTCTGTGCTCGCCCATTACATACTCTGACCTATCAAAGAAGCAAAAAGGAATTTTCATCAGAAAAAATCCTTAATCAGTGAAAATAAATTATAAGAATGTTTTTTTTCAGTCACAATGGGAGTAGGAGTCAAGGAAAATTACAGAGATAATAAAGAGATCACAGAGAATGAATCGACTTACAGAAGGAAGCAAACAACTTGGAATGTCATTTGTTGATAAGAAAAATGAAAAAGCTTTGAATGCTATTTTGCAATTCATTTAGTAGCAATTTCTCATATTTCTCTCAAGGAAGGAGCCCAGCCTTAGAGCCAAGCAAACAGTTTCATACTAAAATATTTTTAATCACTAAAAAAAAAAGACATTTCTTTTGTATAATGACATATATAATTTTAATTATAAATTTACATTATATTCCAGCAACATTTAGTTAGAAAAATATTGCTTTTCTTTTTAAAAAAAGGACCCACACGTAAGTGTAGAATATAAAGCCGAGGTTTGAAAGGACCTTTTACATATTTTCTTTTTATTTCATTAACCTTAGAAAGCTTATTACTAAAATAAAATACAATTCTTGATCTGAAATAATCTTCTTCACACTTACCTGTTTATATTACAAAGGTTTGGAACTGAAACGGAATCATTTTTCTTTAAATTTGGAAATCAGCTGTAAAGCTAGAAACATCTATTTCTCAGACTAGTCTGACATGCTGCTTACCAGTGTTGATCTCAGCAGCACTGCCTCAGGATTCCCTGCTCTGTGACAAAAGCCTCCTTTCTATTCAGTCTCCCTTGAATCTGTAGTTGTTCTTGTTCACTGGTGTCCTGTTTGATACTAACTGGGACATTATTCTTAGAAAGGGTTTTTCAACAAAGTTAAGAAACGGAAATGAGTCCCAGGCTGTAAAGAAATCTGGAAGGTCTTGTGGTCATTAGGCAAAACAAGTTCGTGTGATTCACATGGAAAGCTCTCTTCTGCTGTGCCTCGTGGTTACTGGGAAACAGCAAATATGGTAGACTTTGCTAGGTCTGAGGAAAATCGTTGATTATGGCCATATTTAAGGCCATTGTTTTCTTATAAATCAAAGAACAGCACACATGCTTTAAAATGTGTCATTTAAAAATGAAATCAGTGTTCATGAGATATGTAGCACTACATAAATAATTAATGGATCCTTTACTTGCGAGTGAGGCATCTCACTAATTCCTTGAGATAGCATCTTGTTTATTAGCTCAAGGAAAATACTTCATTTTTAGTATCTGTGGCATAATTTCTAATGCCTTGAAATACTACAACGTGCAGCTTATTCATAACTTTGTATGTATAATTCATTTGTGTACCATAAAAATCTACTGAAACTGAAATGAGGGAGTAAAGCTTCATTTGTGTGAGAAAACTGAACGCTGAAATTTAGAGTTTGGAGATCTACATGGCACAGAGAGCTAAGCTTCAACACTGTGCTGCCGGAGGAAGAGAAGCAAGAGATGGTCACGTTGTGTATGGCATGAGAGGTGCATGGAGAGCAGAGCCCATCCGTATAGGAGGATGGAGCTGTGAGCTGTGAGCTATAAGCTACTGCCTGCTTATCTCAAGGGGAGCTCCGGGAACTTCACAGAAAGATTGGTGACTTGGTTGAGGAGCAAAGCAGTTACTATTTTAAGCTGACCTTCTTTCTTGGAGCAGATTCCATGTGGGAGGATTTGAGCTTGCTGCTCCTTTGACCTTTCTTGCAGGCTTCTCGCTGGGTACTAGATAGTGTTTTGTACAAAATAATTTTTAAACGATAAAAAAAAAGAAAAAAAAAAGAAAAAAAAGACATCGATGTAAAAAACAATGTCTTCTTGGCTTGACTTGTGTCTTTCTAGGCTTATCTATTTTATTGACAAAGTGCCTACTAATGGTGTAAGAAATGCCCTAATAAAGCAGAAGCTACTAGTAAACGTACTCTTATGACAGATTTCGGATGCAGTTGGCAGTACTTACATTGCCAAAAGAAAGGAGAAAGAAGCAGGTTTTGTTTTCTTTGGGAAACTACTGAAAGCAGGTGATCTGATTTTGCTACCTGTAATCACTTTTGAATTCTGCAGCAGCTAGTACCTCAGCATTCTTGAAAATCATTCACCAAATAGTAAAGCATCACGAATATGATGTTCCATCTTTATACTGCTGTCAGGAAAAGCACGTGTCACTGTATATCTGGTAGTATAGCAGATATTAGTAGTCGATAGCAATATTAGTAAAACTAATGAGAAGCCCTTCTATTCCAGCATCATTTGCCTCAAGTTCTTCACAAGTTTGGTGTGTGATGACCTTGTCTCCTCCGCTCCTTCCAGTTCTGACGAAGCTAACAGAGAATTAGCTTTCAGTCCATATCTTCACTTCTGGTGTCTTTCCTGGGAAAACAAGGGATAGCGATATGGTTTTTTTTTTCTCTTTGAAAAGAAGAATACCCCTCCTCCCCCAACCCTAAATAAAATTGTGAAGTTGGGGAGAGTGGTGGAGAAGTAACAGAGACTATTCAGAATCTGTTCCCCTTTGTTAAAATAATTGTTTTGAAGTGCTACATTCTAAGAGATTCAAAATGAGAAAGAAGCTTTATTTTCCAACATCTTATTCAGAATTTAAGAAAAAGGGATAATTAATATAAGCTACTACGTCTACTGTGGTGGTTATGGTTTTTTCCAATACATTTCTTTGCGCTCACAGAAACTTCCTCTTACGTTGGACTTTGTGCTTTATATATATATATATATCTGCAATTGTTAGAACAAAAAATGTGTTTTGCCAGCACATAGTGATTTATGTCTTCCAGCTTTGTTCTCTGCAGCAATGCCCTCAATTAATTTTCCAAAGCAGATAATATAACTTGTTCGTTGCAGAAAATGTTGAAACTGGAAAGACAAGAACCTGGAATTAGAGAACATTCTAAAAAGTTGAAACAGCCTCATACAAGAGTTTCAGTTGTGTATTTACAACAGTGAAAGTTGTGTTATTAGGGTGTTGAAAGGTGTTACTTTAATTCTCAGTCTTTTCTTTGGTTTATTTTAAATAAGGTTGTAGTTGCGTTTCTTCTACTATTTATTTTATGAAGACTTCATATAAAAGGTTTCATATAAAAGGTAAGCCAAAACTGGAAAATATGCACAGGACAGTGAAGGTGACTACCACCCATCAGAAAACTGAGAACTTTTGTTCCTCAGGTGCCTTCTTTTACTTGTGATGGAGGGAAAATCGTGAACTATAACCATGATTCCTATCACAATGAATGAAATCATGATTGTAATGCCTGTTTGTTACACTGAATCAATCACTCCATGCACTTAATCTGCCTTAGGTTATTTATGTTAACTTGTGCAGATTGTGTGTATGGCTGAGGGCCATATATACTCATCTGCTATGAAGTTACTGAACTAAGATTTGTGCAGTCAAGAACTGTCTTCTTATGTCATTGATAGATTATCCAACCCAATCCTTTTGAAAGATGAGGATAGAAAAATTATAATGAAGACAGATGTATTCCTCCCTGGATATTATAAAGGTGGAATCTAAACTAGTAAAGAGTTTTTCTTAATATAGTTACAAAAAATGATTATAAGACACAGAGATTAAAATACAGCAGCTAAAATCATGCTAAAGCAGCTGTATAATAGTTGGTGAGAAAAGAGTTTCGTATTGGTAGAAAAATAATTTCAGGAAATGATTGCCACATCTAATGTTATTTAGATGCACATTTTCTTATTAAATCAAGATTTCTCTCTTCTCTGAGTTTTCCTTAGCACAATAAAATCATAAAATACAACTGAATAAATCCCCCAAATTTGTTGTTCTTATTTTAATGCCTCCAGGTAGCGCATTAACATGTCATCCATTCCTGGGTGAAGTAATTCAGATTTCAGTAACGTGGCTATTTCCAGACCCTGTGTTGGTTTACAAGGAACTCAAGATTTATCTGTCTGCCAAGACAATTTTTTGAATATAAAGTGTAAAAGGAGCTGTGGTGTGATGGGTCCCTGTGTGATGCATTCAGTCTGTTCCCATGCTTGAGACTTATCATCTGTTTTCTGCCTACAGCTTCGGAGAGAAAAGGGGATGATAAGCCAAGCAAATTACCCTTTGGAAAATTGTATACTGAAGTAAAGAAAAGCACAAGAGCAAAACATAGCTCTTGATGTTTTACACTTTGTCCTTCTGATGAAGGGTGCTATTAGAAAATACATTTGACTCCTCTGGTAAGATTCACTCGCAGGAGTCAACAAATGACAAGGACAGTGAACAGAGGAAATATTCTCTGAAAAATCTATGAAAGTGTGAAGAATTACTTTTCTTCAAACTTCAAAAGAAGCAGATGATTTTATATTTAATATCACTATCATACTACAAGACCATATGGAGGAAATAAGACAAAATCAGCTGATATCTTTTCGTGGTGCCTGTCCTGCTTGGGATATACTCTTTTGCCTGATTCTGTCGCTTCATCTTAATACTAACTCTGTTTAATGATGGAGTCATGCATTGATGTCTCTTTTTGGTGTTAGGTACTTCCTTCGCCATAATGTTTATCAAGCAGTTGCATTTTTACAATTCAAAATAAGTTTCTGTCAGTACATGACTGCGCTTTATATATGAAAGGAAGGCCTAGGTGAATGAAGTATCCTACCCGAGATTACAATGAGACGCACTTGGGAATTCAAATTGTATCAGCCCTTATTTGTCTTGCGACATCTTTGCTGTATGTCCACAGATCACCAAGAAGAGGAAGAAAAAACGTCCTCTGTCTGACACATATTCTCTCAAAAGCATTATTTTCTGAATAGCAATGTTTAATAATAATTGAAAATGGTATGTTTTACTGTACTGTGGTGGGTTGACCTGACCCAGCTGCGCTCTCTCTCATTCCCCCTCCTCAAGAGTATAGGAGGAGAAAGTAAGATGGAAAAGCTCTTGGGCTGAGACAAAGACAGGGAGATTGCTTACCGATTACCATCACGGGCAAAACAGACTTGGCTTGAAAATTAATTTCTTTTATTGCCTATTAAGATGCAGTTGGATGGTTAGAAACAAAGACAGAACCTAAAACACCTTCCCCCGCTCCCTGCTGTTCTTCCCAGGCTCAACTTCACTCCTTCATTCCCAGCTCCTCCACCTCCTCCCAGCACGAGTGGCACACAGATAAGAGGAGCTGAGGGTTGTGGTTGAGGGGCCTCCAACTTCAGTAAACTTTGTATCATCTGTATATCATCCCATAAAACTCCTTCCATGTTGTTCACGATTGTGTACTTGAACCTTGCAGTCACATGGAATGTTTTATTTCTTACATGCAAACAGGTATAAGAAAAACTTATAATGTTTTAAAAGAATGTCAAACCCAAAATGAAGGTACGCTACAATGTAAATAGCAAGCTCTCTGAAAGCTACCAGTGTAGACCAGGTTTGGCATATTTTGCTCTGCAGACTTAATAAATAGAAAAATAGATGAGTAAAGGTCTGACCTTACTGAAGCAAATGGTAGACACTCTGATTTAAGTGGAGCCGAGTTTTCACACATTATTATTCCATAGCAAACTTTATCGTCAATGTGGTTTTATCAATGTGGTTTCTGTGCATGTATGCATATTTATGATTTTCTCAAGTGATTCTGACTTAGACACATACCAGCTCAGCCCTGTGGGTTTTGGTCGTTGACCTCAATACATCAGTTATATTTCTGACATGAAAATTCTTGTTGGAATTGCAAAACAGCTTAGGCTAGCAACTTGGTAATAACTATTATTTCCAGATAATAGTATTCCTAAATTGAAAATATTGTTGCAAAAGACCTATTGTGTGCTCTCATATTTAGCTCTCGAAACAGCTTGGGTTGATTCTGATATTGGAAATACCCATTTTAAGTTGCAGAACTGCCAAATGAATGTAAAATTGCAGGACTTGCGTAATGTGTGTAATTGGTAGGCCACTGTTGTGTACTTCCAGTTTTATCTGGTGTAATCATTTAAACCATCTTTGTCATACTATGTCATTTATCCTGAAGGGTTTAGAATCTAAAAGTTGAACTATTTACACTGATGATTTATCTTAGCTGAAATGCTGCAGTCTCTGGGTAAACTGTTAACAGCAATATAACGATACTGCATTTTTTCAGATAAGTAGTAGTAATGTATCCAATCAAAACTGCAGGGGAGCTCAGAACTATTGGCATGTTCGCCAAAGTCGTAAAATGATAAAGTGAGGAAGGTTAATACTTTTTTTCTAAGAATAACGCCATTACATTCTTAACAGACCTGTTGTCACTATCGGAAATGTGTATCGAGCCAACAATGCAGTAGCTATGAATACTCTCATCTCTGTGTACATTGACGTATTGAGATTTGACCCAATGGGTAGAATACCACCAGTATAGTTATTTCACATATTCCTCTCCATATAAACTTATGCTGTGTTTTGTTTTCCGTCTAAGTAGTGACAACTACTGCTTTGTTTCAGAGGGTTGACAAAATTGCAGGACAAGAAAGTGGTAGTTCAAGGGATAGCATTTTGTTAACTTATTAAAACTGATTGTAGGATTGGCCCACTGAAAATTTTTATAGAAAAAATGCTGCCAATATGTGGTTTCTTAAAAAAGAAGAAGAAGAAAAAAAAAAAAAAAACCAACCCAAACCTTATCAAAAGTATTTTCCAATCCTGCCATGCTTTGCCTCTCCTTGACTAAGCATTTGGCATACATTATAAGATGATGTATTCAGTACAGTTTCACTTCTGATAATTACTACCAACCTCCTTAACCAATGTGAAGATTGCCTTCCTTCCCCCCTCCCTCTGTTCTTGTGACAAGACTAACCTCAGCTGTGCAGGGGTTGGTGGCATTTGCATGTGGAAATGCACTAATATGGATGTTTTTCTTTGTGTGTGCATCCTTGCAGTGTTGTATACCAGGATGGATTTTATGGTGCAGACATTTATGTAAGTATTCATTGATGTGCATGCTGTCCTTGTACATTACCAGAGTCATTCTTTTTACAAGTTTGCTGCCTAGCTTGACTCTGTTTTGTCTATTTACCATCCTTTGCCTGTCAGAAAGAATTGAGAAGAATATCTCTCACATTGGAAGACCTTTCTGTTCATTACATCTATCATTGTTCAGTGGAGCTGAATTAACTCTTCAATCAAATGCTGAATGAATGCAAAAAGATGTGAAAAATGTGTGTGCGTGTATGGAGGGGCGTCTCCCTTCAAAATTGAAGTTCAAAGGAAAAATAAAAACAAAGCAGAAACATTCTTCTGCAAATCCCCAAAAGCTCGTTTTTAAAAATCAAGGCAAGCTGAGTATTATTAACACCTGAAGTATGAAAATACTTTATGGAGAGATACAGATTTCCCAAATCCAGGCAACATTGGGTATATGTAAGTGCCATGGTGATAGTAGAGCTTAATTACATAGTAAGTTTAAGATATGGCTCTGTATTATCTGTAATCTGAGTAGACTTCCATCTGCTCTTTTAAAATCCACTTATTTCAATTTAAATAAAACGGGTAGAGACTGCTCATGATATAAGAAGTGGTTATATTTGTCAGTAAGGATTTATAGCGCTGGATCTATCATTACCTACTTCACCTCATTGGTCACCAATTTCCTTTTAAATATTTTTTTTTTCAAGTTTCTTACCAATACTGAAGTTTTTACCCTGAATGTATACAGAGAGGCTACTTATGTCTGAGTATGCAAGAGGTTTCAGGTGGTTGAGGCTGAATTTCCCTGTTCTAAAATAATTAATTCTTATACCCTATGTGTAGATAGAAAATATTTTACTGATACTCCAGTATTGTTCACATTTGTTATTATTTTGATAAAGCAATCTGGTCCTAAGTTATAGGTATCACCTTTATTTCACCAGAGAACTTTCTCTAACCTACCTGTACTTCTGTTGTACTGTGTCTGTTGAGATACAAAGAGATGGATGAGTTGAAATCGGTATGAATATTAAAAATTTAATAGGTAGTGCTAGAAAACATTCCTTGTATTTATTATCAGCATTTTAGAACTATTTCCAAAGGAACAGATTTTTTTTAATAAGTTTTATATAAAGAAGGAAAACAATTTGAATTTATGGATGAAGTAGGTTTTGTTTTTCTGATGGAGGTAGAAAGAGCCTGATGCTTATCTGAAAATTCATTTGTGTAGATTAAAAATATATTTAAAATAAATTAGCATGGGTTAAAATTCTCTCCCTGTGTATTTATGTACTTAGTGATGTTATCAGTAACATATTGTTTATAACACATAAGAATCACCCATTCGCCAAAGGCTTACTCAAGTGTAGTATGCTGCTCTAATCTCACCTAAACACATTGCTGCTGAATTTTCAAGCTATATAGCATACATGGCACAGCGTGGAATTTCTTCAGGTGTGGTTTCCAATTTTCATATTTCTTCAAACCGTCAAAGGAATGTGACATCCATTTTGCTCAGTTTACCAACCTGAAAATCTGAAAGGCAACAAGACATCTTTCTCAGGATTCCTTAATGTGATAGTATAGGTGGGAACTAAAAGTTAATGTAACTGTTCATAGTTCTGGAACCCACTGCTGCTGAAAACCAGGAATATCTCTTTTGTTGATAGGCAATATTATTTTTAGGTGGCCTCACTCTCTCTAACAGACTTCAACATTTTTGGAAAGTGATTTCAGTGAGGAAGATACTGAAGAAATTACTAATTTCTAATACAGCCTCAGTTTAATTGTCTGGAATAGTCATATGCATTAGAAATTGGAATAACTGTACTGGTGTGTTGGTTTTCACTCAGTTGCAGCCTTGTATTTCTGATTGTATTTCTTAGTTCTCTTAATGCAGCAGAACATTTAACTTTGGAGCAGTTGACAGAATTAAAACACTCTTCTGTATTTTTCTTTTTATAATGTACAAAGCTTATTATTTTATAATTCATTTTTCTTCACATTTGTTCTTGCTTGCGTATAAAACATTTTGCAGGGGAGGGAAAGAGATAGAGAGAAAACTGGCATAAATCAAAAGAAACCTTATAATTCACAATGTATTAGTTCTTAGTGTTAGTTTGCAGTGGACCAAGTTATTTACTGAATCCCAATTGATTATGACATAGTTCTACTCAGCTTTCATTTTAAGTGCAGAGCTGAAGCTTTGTGAAAGAACAAAAGCTTTGTGGAAAAAAAAAAAAAACACAAACAAACAAAAAAATTAAACAATATAGGTTTTAATGGTAGATTGGAGAGAAAGGAACCTTAAAAATACCACAGGAAGCAAAACAAAAGGAACACAGTACTGAAAAGCCGAACCAAAAAATATGCATTAACAAGTATATCAGAGTGGGTTTCATTCTGATATGATTACATTGCGTACCAACAGTAATATGGACCATGCCAATCTTTTCATAACGAGCTATCAATATAGCCTTTGATGACTACATTTTGTGGAAAGGAAGGAGGGAAAACACAGAAAGATACTGCTTGGGTAAAAACTGCAGGGCGAGCCAAGAACAGCAAATAGCCAGAGTTGGTTAATACTAACCAGAGGAATAGAAGAGAACAGGAATACAAAAATAGGGGGAAAGTACAGTCTAAAATGAAAAATCAGCAGCCATGGTTCTAGATGTAATATAATATATTCTATATTTCATATAGTTCTATATGGAACATAATAATGCTTCTGAAATAGCTGAGCTATTGAATTCCTTTTCAAATGTGCCTTTGAGTAGGAAAAATAAAGGAGATGATTAGGAAGTAAGGAAGACCTTTTAAAATTAAGTATTGATTCACTGAGAGAAAAAGTCATTAAAAGAGAATTAAGGTTGCCTGCCAGCAAATATAGAAGTTCCTAGATGAAGATTGACACCTGTGAAAACAAGAAAATACACTCCACAAAATGAACAAAAATAGTAACAGACGCAGAAATATGCAGTTAGACTAATATCTCTACACTATTGCTCTGCTTTATCTTAAATCTGTTATTTTTTTTACCATTGTCATAAAGAATGTTTTCAGAACACGTCAGTCTTCAATCCACACCTAAAATGTGGGAAGGCTAAGAAATATGAGAAACTTCCAAACTCCGTCATCACCAGCTTCAGAAGTCCCTTGGTAATGCGGTTTAACCACGCGCATTAGTCAGTCTTTTTGTTCACAGTAAGATTTTTGTAACTTGTTCTCAGGACTTTGGACCTGTGGTACTGCGTGAGAGTCCACGACAACATACAAGTACATAGGTTTAAGATTTTTTTTCTGAGCTGCTGATCAAGAATAAGGCGTACTTTGGTGATCAGCCGTATGGAACAAGATTATCAATAGCTACTGCCATCACCTTTAGCTCAAAGGTAGGATGCTATTGAGGGTGGAGCACGTATTTATTTCCCAAGGAAAAAGCAGATATGATTATCTAAGCAACACTCCCTCAATACTAGGTAGAAGTCCATTGATGCAGATGCCCTTAAAGGCGCTGTTCTAAAGTGAAAAGCAAGGATATTCAGTTAGCACTGAAGTCTTTCTTTTAAGTACCAAAGATTTTTGTGTTTTGTAAGTGGAAGAATGTGCCATTTCCTGGGACTTGCAGGAACAGAATGAGAAGCGGAAAAATGACTTGAACCTTTCACATAGGCCTGTTCCCAAAGTTGAGCCAGCACAAAGAGGTGTTGGGTCGTTCAGTTGTAATTCTCCCAAAGTTTTACTCCGTGAGCAGAACAAATACTGTTTAAACCTCAATATCATATGAGTGGAGGAAGAGGAAATTACTACTTCTACCTTCTATATTCTGCAGGGCTGGGTACAATTCCATTTTTAACCCTATTCCTCTATTTGTAGCTAGTAAGGCAGGTATAATGCTTGATACTAGAGAAGTTTTTGAACCTTGATTAATTTATGTTTACAAAATACTTTGAGATCCTTCCCTTGAGTGAAAGGAAGTATAGGAAGTGAAAATTGAGGAAAAATAATTCTCACCATTCACGTAGAATGTTAAATATGTTAGGAATAGGAAAAACTAACGAAAAAAATACCCATCGCTTAGAGTCACTTAGTTTATCTCTACAATAAACACTGTCAGTACATTTGAGATCAAGATAAAAAAAGTAATTTAGGTATTTTAGGAGGAGGTGAACACATGTATACATGGTTTTGTATTCTATAGATGTGTGTTTGTATAACTCGTTTTTGTGGAAATTATTTTTACTACAGATATACAAACTTTACTTAAAAATTCACATGCATTTGATTTTCTGTTCGCTTCCATTTTATCACATCTTATCTTAAATTTCTGCGATTCTTTCTAAAATCGATTAAGATTCCTCTGTAACAATTGGCTACTGATCTTCCACTGCTCTTTTTTCAATTTGCCTGAGCCACAGAGATGTATGAAACATTGAAAGGAAAATTGTACTGAGTGGCTCTGGGGAATTTGTCTGAATTCCTTCCTTACATTTTTCTTTCCATCCTTCTTTCCTTACTCATTCAATTCATTAAATTTCTGTTTCTTTATAGAGCAGTATTGCAAGAGCCTGTGTATGGCAATAAGTTACCACAGGTATGACATACTGACTGATGGAAAAAACTCATTATGCTGAATGTAGACTCTTGTAAAATCATACTAATACTCAAATAATTATGTGGGAAAATGGATTCTGTGTGTCTAAATGATAAGAATAGTCTAGCAGTTGCATTTTATTTTCCAGATTCTATCACAAAATCACAGATATTCTTCATATTCCATGAAATACAACAGTTACTGTTGTGAGTGTCCCATTCAGTATTTTATGCCAGTGAGATGTATTTCTTTATTTGGACAGTGAGTGTATTGACTCTATACTTAATTTTTTAAGACAACGTAAGCTGCTGTAACGCTGTGTTATCGTTGTTTTGGAAGTAGCAAATATGGGAGCACAGATAAGGCAGTAGATATTTTTTCATTATTTTAGCTGAGTTTATGATTTCAGCTGAATTTTCAAAATAAAAATTTAAAGCATAACAGTACTTTCTGTTTGAATGTACAGAGTGAGGGGGAAAAAGCATTCCTAAAACATAGGAACTGAAAATTGTTATTCATTATTATGTAATAATTTTGTTCTAAATATTTTATTGTGGAATATAGTCTAAGGCATGAAGATAAATATTTAATATATCACTCCAGAAGTTTATAAGTAGTGAATATTACTAGTGTATTCTTCATCTAAGATATCAGCCAAGTTCAAAATCAGAGAAAAAATTGTAAAGCAGAACTTGTCACAGAAGTTTAGAGTTCAGGGGTTTGAATCAGATTCCCGTCCTGATTCCCAATATAAAGCGTACCTTCAAGTATTTTGTTCTGCAATGATAAATCATCTAAAGTAACTGAAGTAAAACAATAAGAAAACTTAGTACCACACCAAATCTGCAGTACACAAACCCCATCAAAATAATTTGTGTAAGAATGTTTTTATGTGCAATTATATGATAATTATATTAATATGAAATCGTGACATGGGCTGGTAGGGCATTATGATTTTCCTGATAACCAAATGCATCCTGCCTTTTAGTTCTCCAAAGAATTGAGGCAAATTCAATAACTTCGATCTCTTTTTATTTTTCTTGCTTTAGACTCAGTCTTTCCAGGACTCTCACAAATGTCATACTGACTGTTGAATGCAAAGCATCTCAATAAAGTTCAGAGTTGAGCTTCATTGTTCAGCAGCAATTCTTTGATGAAAGCAAATCAAGATGTAAGCGGGAAAGGAATGTCTTGTATTTAGGAAGGAAGAAAGGGTCTGTCTTCACAGACTGACCAATTTTTAGTGATAGTTAAATAAAGGAAGGGAAAACAATCCTCATGGAGTCTACCATCCGCAGATTTAAAACCAGCCAGTATGTGAAAAGCCTGTCTTATTTTTGTCTGATTAAGAACACCGAAACAGATTGATACTTCTCATGGTGGCCCATTCTCAGTTCTGTACCGCAGTGGGAGTCATTATGTGCATAGGTAGATTGAAATGAAGTGGCTCTCACATTTAAATAAGGGGGTTTAGAAATGGACTACAGGACAAGTGAAGAAGTCACACACGTGGTGAACAGAATCATGTCATACTACAGAATGACTTGCAGTCTGCCACACATTTTCAGGGCTGGATCACGAAAACAAGTTTACTATCTTCTTTATACTTTTACTCCCTCTTATCAGCACTCAGAGAAAAAAAGAAAAGAAAGAAAAAATAGAAAAGAAAAAAAAAATAGAAAAGAAAAAAAAAGGTGCTATATTTAGAACTCAAAAACAAGAAGGGAGAATGGATGATTTTGTATAATCTCTCACCTTTCTCCTTGTAGCAGAACCCAGGCCAAGTGTGCAGCTTGCATTATCATCCCTCAGACTCACAGTTTACTGGCTCAGTTTGCACTTGGTGACATTATTTGACATCTGATTGCCTGTATGTACATACCTGCGAGCAATATGTGCCTATTATACATTTTTGACAGTAATAGCCTTCTATTGGTTTATAAAAATCAAATGATCTGAAATGAGAAAGTATTTCGTCTCAATGCTTCCGTGCTTGCACAGAGAAGCAGCTCGCTGCAAAAGAGCGAGCGTATAGAGTATTATGAAAGCCCCTGCCTTATTCCAGCGGTTGTGTGACACGATTGCTGCTGGCAGGGAGCTGACCACGAGTCCGGAGGTAAATGTACTGTTCTCTGTGTGAGCGCTTGAAAAAAATCAGAATGAATGTTCCTCAAGTAAGTTGACAATTCAAAGCCTGGAGTTTCTAATGAGCTGTCAGTATATGTAAAACATATGTTCATTCTTAGGGTGGCGTAGTGTTATCAGCTGAAGGATTGATTTCCCAAACCAACCCGCTTCCAATCTTCAAACCAACAAGGGTTTACACACATTAGGGATGGAATTGATTCCGCCAAGCAAAGTAGTAGAAGGGGAAATAGCTTGTAAAAGTAGTTGAGATTCCTTTTTTCTGGAAAGAGTGAATTTTTATTTGTAAAATCAAAATAGAAACGCCACAAAAGTTCCTGCAGTAGAAATGTACTCCTGTTACAGTAAAGGTTGACACACTGTAGCCTATTCTTCATGCTTCAGCATAATAGCTTGTGTGAATGCAGACTTCCAAAAAAAAAAAAAAAAAAAAAAAAAAAGGAAAAAAATCAATCCGTTATGGCGAACACTTTAGGAAAAGAGTGAATTTTATTCAAACCTGAGTGATCTGATACTTTCTTATTCAACTCTTTGTTAAGGTGGGGGAAGGTGGGAAAGGAAATACAAAAGTCCCCTGTCCCAGAGGATTATGGGGTGGTGAATTCTAATTGGGACGTAAATCGTGTTTGTGTTATCTGTGGAGACTGGCCTGTGTTTGTTAATTGGCATGCTGAGATCATTTTGAAATGGTTGATATAACACCGTGGTCCATTGAACAGGAAGCTCTGCTGTTTTCACAGTTTGATAATCAATGCATCACTGCACACAATTCCTTTCAAATGTGTGTTTGTTTGTCCTGTTTGCTTAATTGAACATCTGCAATTACTGTTACATACAACTGAATGTTAATTCATGGAAGAAGAGAATTTTGCTTCTTCATTATAATTTTATGTATAAATTGAAACCTATGTAACGTTAAGTGTTAATTGAGTGCGCAGATTCATAGGTTTAATCAACCAGACATGATAAATCATATTTTGTACAAAAAAGAATTGATTATTAGCTGAATTTTTCTTTTAAGTTCAGCATCGCTTTATTAATATACATACACCTCATTCATAAGAACAACTGCTACTTGAAAACTTGTGGAAGAATACAGTATTGTCTTGTAAAAAAACTTACATTGATGAATACAGTTCATTGCTTTCTCCTGGTCTCTGGGACAAATCTTAACAAGCACAAGTTTGTGGTGATAAATTCTGCTTAACGATTCACTGACATATTTCCTACGTATTTAACCCCTTAACTGAACTTACAGCATGAAAGTACTCTTTCAGTCGTTGCTAAATTTTGCAAAATGTTATTTAAGGTGCTGTAGCAATCCAGTTAGAGCGTGAGTTTGTGTTTCAGGGTGGTTATGCTGCCTACCGGTATGCCCAGCCTGCCACTGCCACTGCAGCTGCCTACAGTGACAGGTAAGACCTCATTTACTGCTAATAAATATTTGACCAGTGGAAGTTGAAGATGATTCTATAAATTTGCCTTGTTGAAGTCTCATAACTGTCTTGTTGCTCTGCAGATAATTGTGATATCTAAAGCAGGCTGTTTTATTATAATCCATGAATAGCCATAAATTGAGAGATTTTAGGCCTTAATTGAGAATCAGGCATGAGATGTGCACATTCCCAAGCTGTAGATCATCCAGTTAATGTCTGTGACCCTTGTACAATGTAGATAAATATATGTACAGCTTCATGATGGTCTGCTGCTAAAGATCATTATTCGTCTTAGGAGTATTATTTCAGTTGATTTAGAACCTGAACCTATTGAGTGCCCTCAATTCTCATTGACATTGTTTTAGTCAGTGGAAATCGAGAATGAACTGTGTCTAAGCTTGAACTATCCAAGGCAAAACAATATTTTTTCCATTTGCTTTCTTTCCAGGCATTTGATTTTTTGAAACACTGAAAAAAGAATTCAGTTATTCTTCTTTTGCTCTGTATTTTTATCCTCAAAATGTAAACCACATTTGGTGGAAATAATACCAGGAATAAAAGATTATTAAAATCTGCATAAGAGAAACATGCAAAGACTTAACTTCTGTAAACTAAAAGCGATGTCGCATAAATTAACTTGTCTTCTTGCAAGATGAAAATTGGGACCCCTTTGAAGTCAATGTCTAAATTGCTATTGACTTCAGTAGGAACAGGATTTTGTCAAATTGCGTAAAATTAAGTCTTTGCAGCGTGTGGACAAGATTTTGTAATGAAAAGAAAGAGTATCCTATGTTTTCTTCATAAACTGTACCCTTAACAAAATCTATGCTATCTTTAATACTTTTCGAGTACTTGGAGAGTGTACAGTCCTAAAGGGAGGATGTATATTGTGAAAGACAGATACACGCATGTATTTTGCTTCACAATAGCAGCGAGAAGTAAGGTCACACTTCACAGTTCCTGATAAAAGAAAATTTTCCCTTGGAATCATGGAGATAATTTCTCAAGTCTTGAATACGTATTGAAAAATTTCTTTAGATGCTAAATTAGACATTGTTTTAAATGTTTCCACTTCTTAAAGAAATCACCAGATTAAGAAATTTCAGTGAACTATTTCTTAGATTGAAGTGCTGTTCATGGATTCTGTATTTTTAGAACAAAGTACCATGGTATGAATGTTACGATGCTATGCATGCATATTTGCCTTTCAAATGCTTATTCTGGGTAATGAAGACCTATTTTTTAAAGTTATGTGAATAAAATAATTTGCATGTATGGCTGAGGCATGCTGTGTCAGACAGGTAAGCAAGTTACTTTCTATTAATTTTGGATCAGTAATATCAAGTAGATATGTGCTGTATGCACTTTGTTCACGATGTACTATTTCTACTTAGGGTAACCTACAAAGGTGAAGTGCTACTCAGTAGTTTCATTTCATTTCCACAAAGGTGTGTTAGCATGTCGCAGCTCTAGTATTTTTCTGTGAGCTTATAATGCCAAACAATTCCTGCTTCTAAAAACTTACTAAACTGAAAGGACAAAATTATAAATAACCTCCTGTGGTTAGTAATTTTTTGCCAGATATCGTTCAGGTGTCCCTGGATCATTTTATAGGGTGTTTATTCCTATGAATAAATTAATTTCTGAAAACCTATATGTTGCATACAGAAACTGAACAATATCAAGATGACTTTTAAATGCTTTAATTATGACTTAATGTGCCTTCTCATAAAACAAATCAAGTGCTGTAAGATAAAACATCAGTTGGTCACATGTTCTGCTATGGGTAGAGAGTCAACATCACTAAGAGTTATGCTGACAAAAAAAATAAAGGATTTGTCTAAGAAGATAGTGCTCTTAAATGCTGTAAAGGAAGCTTGAGATGGCATCAGTAGTAATGCAGTTGTTATAACCCTTAATTATTTTTTGAAAAAATGTCTAATTTTCAGATACACTTTGTGTATAACTAGAATTGTAATAACCTATCTTTGCTTGCATAATTTTAAATATCTTAAATGAATTTTATATATTTTGGATTTTTTTTAATTTAGCTTCTCTTTTTAAATGTGGTTAACCCTCATCTTCGATCTGCTTCCCCCAAATGAATATGGTTTCTTGTCTTAATTACAAATATTGCAACTGAATTTCTTTGTGGCAGAATCCTAAAACTAGCATAGAGAACAAAAGAAATAACAATCTGCTCAAACATTTCTTTGCATATGGGAAACTATGTGCAAACATGGATACCTCTGATTACTCACAACTACAGTTTGCTTAATTTGATTACTTTTCATTCATTATTTAATGAATTTAATTTAGCAACTTTTGTGAATTATTAATATTGAAAGTGCTGAAATATAGTTCAGTACAACTGCTTGTATCTTTTCTTCCCAATGTAAGAATCATCTGCTGTCTTCTGACCATATTGAAGATTCCGTATCTCCTTATACACTACTCTTATTTAGTGTTGATTTGAGCCCCTATTTAATTTAATTACACATGAAATATATTTCCTGTTTATGTGTAAATAATGCCCAGAAAAATGACGTGAGGACCAGTGAGTATGTACTATTGAAGCAGTGACATATCATGGAAATACTACTCCATATTAATTTAAAAAATTAAAAAAAGCTCATATACATGATGAACGGCAGTGTTCCATATTTGACATGCTTCTTAAGTCAGGAGATGGAAAGAGGAAATCTTTAGATTGGAGACATGTTTTGGTAAATTAAAAATAAAGGTTAACAGAAAGATTTGGGACTCCAGAATCAATACACCAAGTCAATGGATAATGATCACTGTAAGAGAGTTCTCTTGTGAAGAAATGCAATGGTATCCTTGTTTGTCACAGCTGGAAATATTGCTGGAAATAGGCAGAGAACGGATATATAGGGGAGAATCAGGTGGCAAGGAGATCTCATGAAACAAATCAATGCAAACCCCTAAGTATTTGTTCAGGACAAATCATGTACTCCTAAAACCAATTTCACAATGGAGGAAGACCTTGCAGATTTCTCCAGTTGTTTCTTAGGACTGTAGAACAGAAACAACAAAACAAACAAAAAGGTACATTTTGGTTTATTTATGAAGCAATATAATCACTGAATACAGCTTAAAAAAATTTAGATTTGGCTTTCTATACAGTGTGATCTATCATCGTACTAAATTGCACTTAAAGATTTGAAGCTCTTTGCAGAAATGGATCCAAAAAAATCAGGCTTAAATTTCTGATATTTAAAATATTTCTGATAAATTTTCCGATTCTTATAAATGATAAAAGGAGACCTACTGGTCTATATATGTTCTTCACCATTCTGGAGCTTTGTCTGCCAAACTCTTTAAGCTGAGAGTGTTTGGAAAACAAAATTGTAAGGATGTGCAAAAGATATTAAAACAGATGTTAACAAAATGTTTGTACAGCTTTTATTCAGCTTTCATGTAATATTTTTAAAAAAATAAATAAAAATATAGTGGTTAGATTTCTGTCCAAGTCTGAAGTAAGCAAAACTAGCGAAGTCATCAAGTTTTATATTTATGAGGTAGAAAGAGTCAAAGCATGGCAGTGGGGCGTATTGTCATTTTGTCATTGCATGTTCACTTGATGTTGCTAGTATGTCTGTAATGCTGTATTGGATTTGACAGATCCATCACATAGCTCAGTGAATGGCTTGCTTGAATTAAGCCGATGGGCAGACTTATTCACATTGATTGGCTATTGGTTTTGTGTTTTATGATTTGATTATTGCATCTTCGATCGGAGTAAGAAAAAATGTTCCTTTCTTGCATATTAACTTTGTCAGCAATATTTATGAAAGTGTATATGGTAGTATAATACAACAAAACCCCAATAATAGTAAACTAGCCTTGTCTGAAAGGCAGAGTCATTTTGCTTGTACTGCTTGCTAACCCTTTTATACTTAATAACGATAATTATGTGTGTCTATATATGTATGATTGTGTATTCATATATATACACACATTCCCCATCCATCACCCACCCACAAACAGGCACACACAGGCACATGCACACACACACACGTGCGCACGCGCACATATATACATACAGAGGTATTTTGCTCTGAGTGTAATTCCCTTTTCTAACACAGTGTCAAATTTAAGTCTCACTACAAACAATGGGAAGATTCCCATTGACTTCTTTGTTGTCTGGATTAGATCCATCATCACTGGAAGCTGACCTCTTTTTTTCACTAATCTTTTTTAAAAGCAAATAAGGCATAATCCAAAATATTTTGCACATAGTACAGTAGTATAAAATATATTCTTTTTTTTTTTTTCCCCACTATCAGTTTATGTTACATGTTCTGTGGTCATACATAGGTTTTTGTATGAAATTGGAGACAGGAAATTTTGTCAAATGGAAGTTATGCATCTTCCAGATCTGAAATCTTACTCCCGGTAAAATCCTGATATTCTAATAGTTCACATTTTTAACGTGAAGTATTCATTTTTGTCAAAGTACTAGTGTCTACAGAGATATAATTTATTAAATTTTCCAGTTCTCTTTGGGCAAGTAGTTGAGAGTAATACTTGATATTTGTGGTCAGATTATCCTAAAATACAATAGGTACAGATTTGATTTAATTGGAAACATGCTCATTAAAGAATGAAAACTTAGAATGAAGAATAAAAATACACAAAATATAAAATGTGAGCTTCTGTAGATGGAGGTGATTTTTTTGTATATTGTAGACTTTAAGATCCTGTATTTTATGAATAAACAATGAAACCCACTGTAGTTTTACTCAAATTATTTTCTCTTATTGAGGATCTTACTAGTGATATATAATAAAAATTAAGGTTTTGAGAGCATATAAAATATAATAGCATCTTCAGTCAGAATTTAATTTTTCCATTAAATAATTTTATAGAAGGATAAATATTTTAAAATGTAGTACTTCATTCATGTCATGATCGTACTGTCTTAAGATCTAGGAAAAAGAGCTTCTATACACAGTTTTAATTTCTAATCTAATCGGGTTGGAAGAGGAAAAAGAATAGGATGTAGTGATAACTTTACTCTTCTACTCCCAGCTGGAACCTTCAAACCTTTTTGAATTTTGATATACAAGTTGAATCTTGAGAAATGGAGAAGTTTGAGGGACAAGATGATACATAAGCAAGAATCATATAGCCCATATCCTAGGCTATGCAAAGTTTGAGAATGAGAAGGATCAGTTAGCATCTTGACCAGGTACAAAGGTGGTGTTTAGCTTCTGTAACAGCAATAATATAGATTATATTTAACACTTTTCTTCTTGAAATACTTAGGTTTGATGTGGTGATGTTTGATTGGTCTAGTTTTTTCTGGATAGCCTGTATGGTAGCTGAAGCTTGTTTATTCCCTAATATTGCAAATAAAAATCAAATCATTCACTTTGCTGTTACAGAGACGTAATGGATTTGAGCATCTACCTATTAGGCTTGTATGTCTTTATGTCTGTATCTGATCTGTGGCAAACTAGAGGATCACTGGTATCATGTTAATATTTCATAATCCATATTCATCACTCAGATCACAGTTTGGGGAATGACTGGAGCATATGACTCATGTTATAGCCATAACAGTACCTTTCAGTGAAGGAATTAGAACGTAAAAGTGGGTAACTACGAATAAAGAGAATGTAGTAGAAAAAAATAATCCAAGAGTTTAAAATTCTATGAACAGGGAGTTTCACGTAGAGCAATTTGATAGGAATTTCCTGAAATAAAAGCGTATTGCATAGAGTGCTTTCTAATGATTGAAACATGGTTCATTCTAATATATTGTAGATGTAACACTTTTTGGGGGAGACACAGCAAGTCATATTAATGTAGGAAAACATGGCAAATAATTATATTTCCTAAAAATATAATCTCCTACCAAGTCTAGAAAGCTACTTTGTATACTTTATATATATTTTAATACATTCCTCTAACTTTGGTAGAATTAACATGTTTTCTGATACTTTGAAGGCTTGATTCACCTGTGTGTAATATCACTGTTCATATAATATCCATGTGACTATCAAAACTACTCCACTAGTTCAAAACTGAGGTAATACAGTAGTGAAAAAGCTTAGGGTTCCTGGCCCACAATGCTGGAAAACACCAATTATGAAACTTTTATCATATCAGAGCTTGTATACTTCATACCCTGCTTCTACTTCTCTTTACTATAATTTCCATTCTCCTTCACTGTAATATGAAGGGCTATTTTAAGAATGCCCATAGACAAGGAAAGGCTTGGCTTTTACTGTAAAATCTGGTTTGACATCCATGCTGGAAATCATGAAGAAAAACTTGAGAGAGAAGGTAGAGGAATACTAAAGTCTAGATTTCCATACCTGGCTTCCTAAAGTGCTCCAAGTTTAAAGATGTTGAGTACTTTTGCTGCCAGTTTCTTCTTGAACATAGTGGGAGCTGTTAAATGTTTATCATTAAAAAAAAAAAAAAAAAAAAAAAAAAAATCAGTGCACCTCTTCCGACATTTACATATCAACTTCAGTATCCTTGTTTTCTTTTTGTTTAATACATTTAGCCTAGATAAGGTTATATAGCATGAGTTTTAACTTAGGGGTTTCTTACTTTAAAATAAAAGTTCATAGTAAATAATTGTGATTATGAATATATTTCTCTGATGCATTTTCATGCACGCTTTTCCTCTAAAAAGCAGAAAAGAAAGGATTGGTTAACATTTTAAAGTAGGAATTATCTCATTAATAGTTCATACAGGCTTCTTCACTCTTAGAGTATATTGAAAGAAAGTGTGACTTTAAAATTTTTAAGTGTGTTGTATTCAGCAGACTGGATAAATATGGAGTTAGGGAGTTACTGAAATATTGATTCCTACTCCAACAGACCAAAACTGTTACAGTCTATTGGGTCAATGCCTGTGACATGATAGACCATAACAGTTCCTTTGGACATGTCAGTGTCTAATTATACACTTTTTAGTTTTCAGATCATTGACTTGATAGACCACAAAGAGGCAGATTAGAACATACTCTAAGTATTGTCAACCTGAGTGCTTCCACTGTGAGTGCTTTAAAAGCAAGAAGGAATTAAGAGCGTTGTGAAAGAGTCAGGGAGAAGTTGAAGGCATGAAATGTTATTAATAAAATAGGGAATTAATTGGATATAGTCTGTATGGATTAGCCATGTAATTTGCAATGTGTTTTAGGCAAGCTGAGTAAGTATTAGGAGAACAAATTTAAAACAACTGAGTAGATGAAATTAATCAAGAAAGAGGCAATTTACACTCTTGCATGTTTTTACTGTAGTGTTTCCCACCTCAAAGGCGTCTAAAGCATTTGATTAGGTATTTAAATAGAACTTTTTTTCACATACCTTTGGGCCTGTCAAGTTTCTAATACTCTAGGAACACACCTGTGGCAAAACAGCAGTTTGTAAGAATACTGCACAGCAGGAAGGGGAGTAGAAAGTTTGCCCATGTATCCTAAAGAACAACTTTGTTTGTGGAAACTGCTATAGGATGTTTCATATACAGGCAGAAAAAAGTAAGGTCTTCATTTAAACCAAACGTGTACCAGCCTCCAAACTTCATTTTATGTTTCTTGAATGCATTCTTAAATTATCCTGGCAAGGTTTTCATATATATGGTATTTTAGTTATAATATGAAAAAATGATGTTGTCAAGTAATTTGTAGTGTCATTCAAACCTTCCAATAATTTAAAGGGAAAGAATTGTTGTTATTCATAATTGCTAAAGAAGTTTATAATTATACCTCTGTATATCAGGAGACTTTATTGTGGATAAAATGGTGGTTACTAATAAACTATAATAATCGTTATGAAATCAGAAACAAATATAAAGTATGTTTTAATGAGACATTGTTTTAAAGATGACATGATATACATAAAGAATAAATCCCCCAACTAAATAAATATATACTATGTATTTTACTGGATGAAATACTAATTCTTTACACAAGGCCGACTTCAAAATGCTGTACTGTTTGCCCTAAAGAGAGTGAAAAATATGTCAAAAATATAGTAATAAATGAAATTCTCAAATATAAATGATAAAACTTCAAAAATAGCCTTAATTTAGCAGTCATGGATCATACTGACATCAGTTTACATTGCTGACACCAAGCACTTCTGGAGCAAAGTTACTTGATTACTTCTTCAAGGATTTAGTTTTAGTGTGTAGACTGTGTTAATCACAGTAAAAGGCAAATAATCTTAGAGCAGTTATGCCACTGAGATCACTATGAATTCAACTATGATTTATGTGGTGCTCAGAATTTCACGTATTTGTTTTAGGTTTCATTTTAAAATGTTACGATCCACTTAAAAAACATCTGTGTTCCTCTTGCAGATAAATATGCATATTTATACTATGTATATTGTATTATTAATAATAAATACATTTATATTATGTATAATATATTATGTAATCCTTCATACATAGAAAAATTCCACTGATACAGCAGGTAATATGAATTAGAACTAAACTTATTTGTATAGCTCTGATTTAAATAACAAATAAATCAGGAAATAAAATGTGTAGAGTTAAAATGTAGGTCAAAGGGCTACAGATTTTTCCACTGGTTGTGATGTAAGACATTGCCCACATTTTGGCAAGATATTAAAACAAACATATTTTTTGCAACAACTATACTAAGTTGCACAACAACTATACTAAGTTGCAAAGTATAGCACCAATTTGCCAGAAATTTTCTTTATACAGTCTTTGAGAGTTAATGGGAGGAGAAAGGGAGAGTTCATATACAAGACATTGCCATGGAAGAATTCTACCTGCACTGTATGCAGTACGGTCACCTTGTCGTTTCCGTAACATGCTTTACAGCATTAATATTAGGCTATGCTAAAAGGAGTCTCTCTCTTGCAGCATTTGAATGGGTTAGCTAGTTAGTTCAATAGAAGGGCTAAAAAAGATGCCTGTCCTAAAAAAGATGCTGGGGAAAGCCTGACATAAGAATACAAATTATGAGAAAGCATCTCCTGTTGACCATTTTTCTCTTTAGTTTTTTGTTTGTTTGTTTTGTTTTGTTTTTCTCTGAGTAAATGGAATAATACAGACATATCACCGGTCTTGGCAACGCACATTTCCACTAGTGTCCAGAAGAGTTAGGGATTTTTTTTCCTTTTCCCTTTTTTTTTTTTGGCAGAAGTGCTTTTTGGTATTAGAATGAATTCTTCCTGTTCAAGAAGTTGTGTGACTGGTGGCAGGATAAAATTTAATGAGAGAGATTTCTTAACTTTTCTGTCTCCTGCTGTCTTTGGCAGTCTGAATTATGTTAGAGACATCTTGTCATTGGCTAAATCACGCTGTAATGTCCTGTATTGAGCACAAAGATGACACAAATAAAAAGCAATGCAGAGGTGACTAACGTGGCAGTCAAATTAAGGGCTTGGTTAAGCCACCCAGACACAGGGATCATTTGAGACACTCTAGGTCACGCGAGACAGCCAGGCAGGCAGAGGTGACACTGGACCTTCTGGAGTGGCAGCTGAGTCCAGGCAGATGGACGAGCTGCCTTGGCTTGGGCAATCAAGATGAGCTTTGGTGTTTTCTGTGAGGTAGTATTTACAGAAGTAGCTACAGCTACATTAATTTCTTTTGATGCAGGGTTTTACCCCATACGCTTCCAAGGCTTGCCTCAAAATTTCAGAAAGGAGCATTTAATGAAGTGGTCAGGAGTGATGGAGGTGGGAGATGCATTATCTTTTGACAATGAAAGCAGAATACCTAAGTGAAAGCAGAATAGCTGCATCTTCCTCTTTGTCTTGGCATCAGTATTAGTAGTTAGGCTGAACAAGGAATTCTGCAGAAAAAAAACACCTGACATGGAAGAAATTAGTCTGAAAGTAAAATATACTTTCCTAATGCACATCAGGTCAAAGAAGTTACTGTTAGTGTTGTTGAAGCTTGATACCACATTAATTACTTTCTATTTATAGTTTTATTCTTACTTCATTTACTATATCTTATAGGTATGGCTGTAAAGTTGTTTAGTGGTCTTTGTGTTGTGATTCAAATGCTATGAGTATGATAATGTCCTTTGATCTTACAGTAATGGGGATATAAAGCATGATAACAGCAAAATCAACCTCCTTCTTATAGTTAGTATACTACTGTTAAAAAGTTTAAATTCTTTGATAGCCCTGATATTTAAATTTAGGACACCAGAAGGAGGGAGTTGGGGAGGACTTCATAAAATGATTTGAGGGAACCTCAGAAACTTTGTCCATACAGGAATATTACAGAAACCTGAAGCAGCCAGCTGTCAGCTATGTTATATTTCACAGTGAAAAGGCCCACAACATTAGAGTCCTAACAAGAGCAACGAAGCCTTAAAGTTTAGAGCATGAAGGAAAAAATAAAGTATCTTTAATAATATAGCAGGAAAATGTATAGATGTACCACATGTAACACTTCTGGGAAAAATCATTGCTACACTGTATAATTAGCACCAGATCCTTGGGGAATACAATTTGGAATAGCTCCAGTGAAGTCAGTGTTTTCAGTTAAACTGCATCAATTTGACCAGCTGAGGTTCTGATCCATGAAATCTAAATACTGACTGTATTTGTAAATCCCATGGTGGTCTTAACAGAAAAAGTCAACTGATTACATATAGTTTAAATCTTCCCACTGTAACTTCTGTTCAGTATTGTGTTTGCTTTCATCTTAATTTCCTATGTTCTGGGGCTCTGCACTGTTTTCAGCAGTTGCTGTATTTTTGGGAGGGGGGGCTGCACCTCTGTGTTAAGCAAAATTTTCTGTCTAGTTTTGTGAAGTTAGTAAGCAAAGTCCAAGAATTCTGGCGTATGAAACATAATCACTGTGCGTTAGTGGATTATAATTTCTTTTACATTTCAAATTTCCTAGAGCTAGTGTGATTATTTTTAGGGAACTCCTGATTTCTTAAAATCCCACTTGACCTCTATTATGGCTTCTATTTTATGGAAGCTCTGTGTTGCAAAGAAGAGGGACTAAAAACTTCTGGGAGTGCTGGGCGAAATTATGTGTGTGTCAAAATTTTGTTCTTAATCATGCGCTGTGTAAAATATAAACAGTGTTGAAAAGTCCGACTGTCACGCAGCCTTTTAGGGAGAAGACAGGATACAGAGAACACTTAGTAATTTGTCCCATGTGCCCTACAAACACAGGTTCTTACACCCACAATGACCCAAGTGTATAAACTTCCCAGACCCAGCTGTGAGTACTTTTGTACACATGAAGAATAGCAGGGCCAATGGTTGTAAGAGGGAAAATGTGGTAATAGGTTGATGCTTTTTTAGGAATATGCAGTAGTGCAGACAGACGAGCACGTCCTTTCCCAGGGCGGGAGACAACTATAAGGAAACTTTTAGGGGGAGCACTCAGTGTAACAGTCTATCCTGAAATTAGGTTGGAATTTTGCTTCATGTTGGTTAGATCCCTCAAGTCATAAAGAAGACCATCTGAGACCCATTCTCTGAATCTCTTCCTATTTTCCACTTTCAGGTTCTGAATCTTCCAACTAATAGTAAAGTAGCCAAATCACGTATGGGTCAGGCCGGATCAGTGGTTACGTCTGCACTGTACACCCGATCTCTGTTACAAGATTCTGCTCTTTCTGAAGTCCACTCTAAGTTGCCACCAAGCTTTAAAATAAAGTCTGTTTAGATGTAGAAAATGTGATAAAAGTTGTACATATTTATGTGTAACTGAATTATCAGAGTTTCAGTATTTAAGAAAACTTTCGCTCTGTTTTCTCAGTGAGGAGAAACTCCCAACTTTCCACATGTGAAGGAGCCTAAAGTTCAGTATTGTATCAAAGATGGCATAAACCGGAATTTCTCTCTCTGTTCTGGTATCTGTTTGATATTGCAGTAGCTGAGATCATTGGTGTTAGTTTTTATGAGGATGGGAAACATTAAGGGAATTTTGGAAAATTTTGAAGGAAAGTCATAAATGTTCATCAGTACTCTAACTTAATTATTCCTGACAAAGCATGTAAAATACATGTACACTAAAAAGCTAATCAACCTCATTGGAATCTCAAACTTGAAACTAACTCTCAGAATATGTAGATTAAAAGCAATTCAAAAAGAGAGTCAAGACTATTTAAACATGCTTACAGAAACGATTTCTGTAGAAATAAAAGCTGAAAATACTACATAGCAGTTACAAATTGTTATCATGTTTCTACTAAATTCCACATATGTAACCTTACCTAAGGTTAAATTCAGAGTTGATATGCATGTAGCTTCTGTATTAGGTCAGTATGCTTTAGAATGAATGTATGGAATTTTTTTCTGTACTACTTCAGCACACTTGCGAGAAGCAAGACTATAAAAGACAGCTCTTCTTGAAAAATGGGTAGATGCAACAGTTTGGTAAGGGAAAGTACTGACAAAATATATTTACGAAATATCTTAGGCCTCTTAATTAACTTGTGGTAGTATAAACATTCTGAAGAAATTAGGCTATGGTATTTAAAAAAAAAAAAAAAAAAAAAAAAAAAATTCTGGACAGTCCAGAAGGCCTAATTTCAGTGAGTACATAATGTTTACTGAAGTCAGTTGTAATTAGTAATATTTTTCACTTAATAGTGTATATAATGAAAAACCTTAGTCCAGTTTCACTTAAATCCCTGTTCTTCGTTTGCTTAAATATTTTGATTTAATACTTTATTACCTAAGTCTTTCAATTCAGTGGCCTGCTTTAATTTAGAGCAGGGTACTTTTAGTCAGGTGATAAAGTTGCACCTGAAAATATTTTGTTATGTTCTTTGAAGTTTGATGCTGCAGAGTATATGGGTTTGATTCTGACAGCTGGACTTTTCCTGCCCACCTCATGCCATCATGAAAACTTTCAAACAATATTCAGTTTTATAGTGCAAGGCCCGTCCCTGTCTAAATACAAATTATTAGTTTAATAATGACTGAAAGTCATTCCTGAGGACATAAGCCCTAATGTTGCTAATCAAGGATCTTGTAATATAAAGTCTCCTGTAATAAAAAGTGCAGTACAGAAAGATACATGTATAAGATCATGGGTTTGGTTTGGGTTTTTTTTGGTTTTTGTTTTTTGTTTTTTTTTTTAAAGCTACCCTGTGAAAAAGGTGCCAAGATGGAAATGCTGACAAAGGGTAGTGAAAAGACCCTTTCCTAAAGGTCTTCTCCATTCTACCACAGATTGCATCTTTCTTGGACAGTTTAGCAAGAAACAAAAATTCGCATGTGGGTTTTCTTCACATAAGTAGTTCTGTATATTAAACAGCCATAGTGAAGATAAGGCTTGGACTCTAGTGATTATAGATTTAAAAAAAAAAAAAAAAAAAATCCAGTTTTATGCTAAAGTATGGCCTGTTTTCACCAAACAAACAGCATCAAGGAGAGAGAAAGCAAGCACCTCATGTAGTGGATATGCAAAAGACTTGCTGGGTAGAAATAGCAGGTGCTAAAACTGATAGGGAGGTTTATGTCAGATCTGGGGCCTTCGAGGAATATATTCGTTACGAGTCTGCCAAAGTGTCTAATGGGGAACGGAGCAGAGGAAATTAGAATGTACTTGAACCTTTTGAAAACTGGGGTAATGCAGGTTCAATAACTACCCCAAAGTCAGGAAGAGCATCTAAATCACTTAATATTGCTTCTGTTGTCCTCCCCTTCTGTTTCTCTCTGAATTCAGGAAATACCTCAAATGATTAAACATTATTTTTTTCCAACTTTAAAAACATCTTTATTACCGTACTGGTAAAAATCTGTGGTAGTTTTCTATTTACTAAACGAAATAAGAAATTGATATACAGGCTTGAGACAAGTAATAGTATGCAGAAGTGTTTGCCCTTGGGAAATAGCTGCTCAGATGGAACACAGCCATTTTGAGTCCCAGAAGTACATTTTCATGACCCTTACTGTCTGGGTTTCCATCAGAGAGCTCAGGCTGCCAAAGGGTGTCACTCCAGCACTTAAAAGGATTGCACTTAGCCCAGGCTGTGAATATCTGGCAAGTTGAATACATCCAACTATACATTCAAATCAATGTATTTGGCATGTTACTCTTCCAATTTGTTTTTCTGTTTATCTCCCTTACAACCAGTAACAACTTCTAACATTTTATTTAAAGAAAAGAAAAAAATTCTCTGGATTTTAAATGTGTGTTCTTTTACATCAGAAGTATAAAAAACAATGAGCAGTAAAAATTTTGTTCTATCCTTTCACTGTTAATATACAAATTAAATTATGGAAGCAATTCTGTATCTTAATAATTGAACAGGGCTTACTGTATAATTAAGTTGGGTCCACTTACATTTCTTGTACCTTTCTGAATCAATAAAAAGTGTAGCAGTGATGAGGAACATTAAAACAACCTAAAATGCATCATGAATTTTCACCATAGCTTACTTGTGAGTTTTTTAAGCCTTGTACACTTGATACAGTCAGTGCATAAAATTGGTCTCTAAAGGGAACAACCCTACGTTTGCAAGGGACGGAGTTAGGTTAGCTGCCCTTTTCCAGGTCTGCTTTTCATGTACTTTAAGACAAATAGCGTATGATGCACCACAGTGTCAGCTTAACTCAGAAGGACTCCTTTTGCAAACTATGGGGTTATCCACACTAAGGAATAATACTTGCTTTGGACATCAGGTGTGATATATGTGTATAGTGACACCTCTGATTATCAGTTCTCCCTCTAGGTCCACAATAGCATAGAATTTAACTGAATAAAAACCTGCCATCATAAAAAACATTAAAGCCACCAAAGTACTAAACAATTTCTTATAACTGTTACACTTATATAACTATAACACCTAATTAGTCATAAAAAATGGAACTGGCTTATTGAACTCCATCATCTAGTCTTACTTTTCATTCCCACAGTTGCTATGCTGACAAATATGTAGTTTTCTCCTTACTTTTAAAATTGATTTATGGAGTTGTGGAATGAATTTTACAAAAGCAAAATACAGGGAAAATAGTCTCTTCCTATGTAAATTGAAGCAGTATAACAAGGAATATTTATGGTAGATGGTTTTTTATATAGGTATCACTTTGGGTTAAATTTTTAAAAATTAATTTTCTACCAATAATCACTAAGGAGTTGGTAATAAAAAGTAAGATTTCAGAACAGTTTCAATAACATCTGTCATTCCAAAAGACAAACAGCAGTTAGTGTTCTGGGGTCTTTCTGTAACTAACTAAACCCGCATACTATTCTTACAGATAATTCTGTACTTTGGCATCTGAAGATAGAGTATCTGTGGCTCAATGTTCCATAACAACAAATGTTCTGAATAGATATAAAGAAAAGGAGTTTCTCAGCTAGGCACTTTAGAGGCAGTTTTTAAGAAAAAGTGATCTTTTCATTTAGATGAGAGGGCAGTTTAATAACTGCATAGAAATGAATCAAAAGGATTTTCTGTAAAACAGTAGCTGGGAAGTCTGCATTGCTACTGGCTGAATCGCTTTTAGGCAAACATCTAACTGTTTCTATATAATTATCACAAGAGGTGATAATAAAAGAGGCGATAGCAGTAAATACAGTGACAAATTATATTACCTATCAAATATAGAGTAGCTCTGTACTTATAATGTTAAATTTATCCCCCTTCATTTTTTTAAATTCGCCTCTTTAGCATTACATGCATGGTAGATCTCACTAGCTTGTGAAATTGCTGCAGATGACAAAATAAAGAGCAAAACTACCATTCTGCACATCCAACTGAAAATGAAAGAATATACAGTTTGATCACTAAGTAAATGCATACGAAAAGGCAGGTGTTAGTATATCTGAGATAGGGCAGAGGCAATGATCAGATACTACTTTTGATCTTAATCAATCCTGTCCCTATAGTACGGATTACAGGTTCCTTGTTCTGTTTTTTTTCCAAAAATGTGAACTTCTAAGTAACAAGGTTCACAGATTTCTAAACGAGCATTTCAAATCTCTTTAAAACCTTGGAGGTGAAGTAATAGATTTTGTTCTCTTGGGGCTTAACTCTTCAAGGTTCTGTTACCCCGAAGAGATGTTTGCTCCCGAACTGAACAGTTTTCAGTAGGATCTTCAGAGTACTTAATGCTTGACAGAGCTTTTGTCATCTTGCAGAACTAAGTTGTCCAGGTAGTCCTTAGTACGAGCTAGAACTAGTTCCTCCTAGCTCCTCTTTGGTAGACTTTTGCATGAAGCCTGTGCAAAACATCCAAACTCAGTTCTTCACCATGTCTAGCAGTGCAGGCTGGAGGAGCTACCTGCAATCTGGAGTAAAACAGCACCCAAGTGTTAAAACTTCACCCAGGTTCTTTATTAATCCTGCACAACACAAAAAGAATTCAAGGAAGCTGTGTATATGCATATAAAGGAATCCTTTGATGTTAATCCTTAAACATGGTTTCCACTAACCCAAATCCTGTTTGCTTTGACTTTGGAAAGGACAAATCAGGATTGGTGCTGTAATGAAGTTTTCTGCATTTTGAAATATTAGTGTATTTAGCATTTCTCTTTTTATGTTACCTGGTTTAAAAAAGAATTTTGCAAGAGAAGGTTTATATTAAATTACTCATATCTCTAGTTTATTCTCCTAAGATTCTGCAAAAGACTTTTGTATGTATTTGGATGACAGTATATGAGAATATACTATGTCATTTTTTTAATAAATAGCAGAAAATTCATTTTCTGATTGCAATCGTATTAGACATATCGAAAGCATAAGATTTTACTTTCAATATCCTCCTTTCAGATGCACGAAGTAAATTGCAATTTTTTTTTTTTCAAAAAACGCTTTTTACATATTTTGCAGTAGTGCCCTTTAATATCTATATTAGTATAAATATTGTTTTATTTTTATTAGACTTCATAAATATATTGACATATCTGTAACACTAAACATGAAGCTTCCAATGCAAGAGTTTGTACATAGTCCATATCCAAATGTCACCATTATTTCATTTAAAAGATCCCAGCATGTCTACCTCATGATCCTTATAAACTCTATAGTACTGAAATACGTCAACACTTTTTCTTGCTACATTCATTAAAATTAAGCACCCTTACCCTACCCCATCTGTAAACATCAAGTCAATTGGCAGCTAGCACATTTCCCAGTCAGCAAGCAGTATTGTGAATTTTATCTTCTCTTGCAGAAATCAATTCGTCTTCGTTGCAGCAGATGAAATTTCTTGTAACACCTCTGCAGGTAACAATCATTGATACTTCTTGATGCATCCATCCAGGTCTCAATATCCTTTTTCACATGCTGCATTTAATCGTAAGAGAAAGCATAGGAAAGTCCGTAGTATAAATCTTTGGAAGAGTTTAATTAATTTATAGCTTCAGCCTAAAGGTTCTGCCATATAAAAGACACTAGGTTATTTTGCTGACTTTGGTGTTTTATTTCCAGTTTAAATATCATATGGCCTAGTAAGTAAGGATATGTTAAACCTTCTAATAAAAACTTACTGTGCAGTACAGTCAAGACTGTGACTTTCAAAAAGCCAAACCAAACAGAACTGAGGAAAAGAGTAAAGACTTAGATGTATGTAGGACATTGTAAGTGCTATAGATGTAACAATTTTCTTTCCAACTCTTTGGGGGCAAATATTGCCCACAAGGGTACTGCAGACCCTAAAGCACTCACAAAGTCTATCCTATGGATGAGATAGTGGGAGAGAGGGTCTGTGTCTTCAGAGGATCGCTCTCTAGTAAGTAAAAAGTCTTAGCTGCTTTGCTAATATACCATCATGTTGTAAGCCATGGGTACAGAAGAATGAACAATGTTTTTAAAAGGTAATGGTAATTTATAAATATATTGAATATGTCAAGGGATTTTCTCTCTTTTAAGCAATAGAGTTTGAACAATCTTAGTCTTAATTCAGGTAAGGATGGTATTATGTCACTACATAAGAAATCAAAAGCCAAAATAAATAGTAACAGTGCCGGGACATATTCTGCTAATAACGTTACGCAAAAAATCTACTGAGTTCATAGAAGCTGTTTGTACTGGAAGATGAAAGGGTATATAGTGTGACACAAAATGTTGGTTTTAAGAAGTGTTTATTTATAGAGTTTTACATGAGCAGAAATAAATGAAAGGTGAAGAGTTTTCTGCTTATGCCATAGTGACCTACATAGAAACAAATAAAGAATGGTTATTTATGAAAAAGAAGATCACAGCTAAAGCCAAAATATGCTAAAATTGTAATAATCTGTATGCTAGCCATAGCATTTTTGGTGGTAATCTGAAAAGTTCTTCCGTAATAAAACCTGATGTAACATAGATTTTTCAAAGTCCTAAATCATTAAGAGAATACATTTTGAGAAGTCAATATTTGACACTTTCTTGATCTCACTAGACTTGGGTTTTGGCTTTCATTATTTTACTTGTGCTTCCTGCTCAGCTCCGGATTAGAGCTGTAGTAGGTAGGCTACTAATTTATAAATCTAGGCCTTGCTAAGTAAGAATGATTATAATTATTGTAGCAATTTTTTAACTTGGACTTCTTGAGATAGACATGGGGTCTTTAATATTTTTCTTGTCCTGAAAAAAAAAATGTCCTGTTTTGCTAAGTGAACCCTTCTAAGCATTAATTATTTCTCTATTAGAGACATTTTTTTCCCCTCAATTCAGGCACAATTTAAGCATCCAAGACTATATGATATGTATTCCATATATCACTACTTTGGAATTCCAGTCAAAAATATAGCGCTCTTATTTATCAGTAAATTCAGTGGACTTTACACAGAAGGAAAAGGATCTCTGTGTATATTTATTAAAACTTTTCAGTTTACCAGTTGATTACCTCTGTTGAATTGATTCAACAATAAGGTATTTTTGTTAGGTATGTTTTTGACCATATGTTAAACATATCTGTCATAGGTGACTGTAGGTGCCTTTTTTGTAATATGATCTGAAGGAGAAAGCTAATGAAAGCCTGTATCTTCTGTTTCTTGTATACCTAAGTTTTAGTCAGAGAATTTAAAGGACTTTTGGCTTATAAACAAATATTTCTCTGGCCCATATTCCTGTGGTACAAGTTGCCAAAGTTGCATTTGGTCTTTCAAATCTGTAAGATGACTTCCAACTAATTTATTATCTGATGTTTTATGTTTTAATACGCGGAGCATATAGAGAGATATATAGACTTTTAGAACCGAAGCTAACCTTCCTGTGGTTTTTCAGATGCATGCAAAACACCTACAGTACAAGTCTATAGTGCTTCTTTTAGTGCTTCTAAACTCAATTACAGTAATTCAACTGTGTTTGTAAAATTGATATAAAGTGAAGATACTGATAATATGCTCAATGTTTGAAATGTGAGTATATGTATGTTTGTATTGTTTCCTTGTAAAGAATGTGTGTGTTTGTAGATTTCAAATAATAATATAACAAGTACACTTTTGGTTGGAACTTTATCATCAAATGGAAATGGGATGTCTTGAGTGATTCTGCTGGTAATATTCACTCTTCTCTTCCTAATACTTTATCATTCCTGCCAGAGGATACTTAGCCCTCAGCCACGTGATATCTTTTTTGACTTGGGGATAAAGTAATCTTGAATAAATAAATGTGTTAATGAATGGATAGTGTGTCCATACACACATTTCCATTTATGTATGTGTATCTGTTCTTGCATGCACATTATATAAAGAAAACCTATCTGACAGAGGGATCCTTCCATGGGAAATTTAAAAATATTTCACTCTTGACTGCATCCAGTGCATTCTGAGGCTAAAAATAATTACTCTTCAGAAGAGAAGTTCTGTGCTTCTGGGATAGATCTTCTCTGGCAGGCATGATTAAAGAGTTTGCAAACAGACCTGAACTAGAAGAGAGGTAGGGAAACTATCCAAAACCGCCTATCAGTTTGATGATGGAATTTTAACAAGGATCTCTGAAGACTTTGCTCTAGCAAATCTCTGACAATGGGTACATTAGGGGAGAATTAATTCTGAGGTTCCTGGCTGATGGGGGCAGGCAATGGGCATCTTGCGCTATCAGGCTCCTAATAAATCAGAATGAGACGCAGAATAAACCCATGGTTTATTTACATGCTGGTTACAGAACAATGTTAATTTTGAACCTCTAGCATTTTTTATGAATTTTTTAAATCAGTGCTCAATATATTTTTTTATTCTTTTAGGTTTTGTAAGATCAAAATTCATAGTTTGTAAAGAAAAAAAATTTTGTAGTGTCTTTTCCAAGTGCATTCTAGGATGTACCTGCATATTACGTTTTATTTTTGTGTAAATATGGGGCAGGATAATTATTCTGTGTTTATATCACTTTTTATTTCTTCCTCCAATTTTTAACTGTTATACAACTTCCATCTACAAACAAAAAAAATCTAGTGCAGTTGCATGCCTGGTATTATTTTTCTTCCAAGTGTATATGTAGTTTATGATTTTGAAATAACAGACAGAGAGGCAAGTGTATATATAAACCTGAATTTGGAATGAAGTGTGGTGGAAGTGGATATAACATCTGTCCAATTGTGACTGTATTTATTTACATATTTGAGCAGAATCATCTCCAGGAGGAGGGACTGTGTGTGTGCGCACGCGCGTGCAAAAGAAATGCATTATAAAGCATTGGAAGTTGACAGTCCTAGATTAATTTCTCCATTTGGAGAAAGATACAGTCTCCAAAACAGATTAAACATTCTGAAATGTTTTTAATTTTATAACTCTAGGAAAAACATTTCATAAAAGCAGGCAGCTTAAAGAAGCAAACATTGGAATTTGTACTATTGAAGTAGTTTGAACAGAATATTGGCAATTTTTAGCCAATGCAATTGCTCAAGTTATTGCAATTTTCCTGTACAGTGTCATTAACCTGTCAACACTAACACAAATTTAATTAATGAAACAATAGCAAATATGGAGTTACTTACTTAAAAGCAGATTAACATTTGACAAAGTGCTTAGAATGGTTACGGTGCCTTTTGTGGCGTTACCTTTGCTGCGGTACAGAAACAAGCGTAGCTAGTCAAAATTTTGCCATACGTGCTTGCATACATCTCATTGACTTATTCACGTGTCTGGTAGGAGATATTGATCAGAATATACTCTTTCAAAGGAATTTCTGAGAAGTATATATAATCCAAACTGCTTTGGAAAAATGCAGTTTCAGCCTTTTTGAATTACTGTGTAAAGATGTACATTCAGTTGTGAGAGGTTCTTCCCTTTTAGTATTGCTGCCTATGGGTTTGACTTCATTTCATGAAGCAATTTGGGAAAATAACCATTTTCTATGAGATACTTTTATTATTATGTTATGCTTTTCCACTAATCAGATAAAATAAAAAATGAAGATGAAGGAGCATCTGTAATGTCTTTGTGCTAGTATTTATTTAAGGCTGTACTGCTTTTCCCTGTGAAAAATAGCAGATACTGAAGTTTTTGCTCTGGAAAGACTAGGAAATGTTGTACTAATGCACAGTATTAAACTTCTTCCATAAATTCAAGTGTCCTTTATGTTGGCAGTTTAAACTTGCGTTTACTGCTGCTGTAAATAGTTGCTTATATGGAATTCCATTTGTTACAGCTTTTACTGCTCTTGGTAGTTGTGTGGTAAAGATGTTCAGCTATTGGATCAGTTGATAAAAATCAGTAAACGCTTTGATTATCCTCTGTTCGTCTTTCATGAAGTTTGATTAATTCCTTTTTCTCACCCAGTGAAAACACTGGCAGCCCTTTTTGGCATCTTTGTCATTATCTCTTTGACAGCTTGCCTTCCCTGTGCTTACAGTTCTAGGTCAGTTCGCATGACTAGTCAAATGTGACAACATGACAAGATTAAGTAAAGCTGAGGTTTTGTGATTTGTAAATGGAGGATTTGCAATGTGACGCTCCTTTGATAACAGAAATAGTGAATAATCTGTGTTTGCCCTCAACAAGTGCGTATAAGCATGTGTGCATCTCCTGTACTGTTTTTTTAATGAAGCAACCTGATTTTTTTTCTCTGATAGACTGAAAATAGTACGCATGAAAGGTGGTTTGTGTGTGTGCATGTATGTATGGTTATATACAAGTACCTTAAATAAACAAGGATTCAGTTTTAATATCTGGAGATTATCATATTAAGTTTAAAATATTAAACAAAAAATAATATGATTGCACACTATAGAACTTTACACACAAGCACAAAAGACTGCTTTAAAATTTAATAAACAAAGTACCCAGTATATTTATTATTGAACTAGATAAGAATTTATTCAAGGTTTATTGCCCCAAAATATAACAGCAATAGTAATAGGAAACTGCTTTACAGGTCAAAGAAGTACTTGGGGTTTTTTGTAATACAGCTGGGTTTAGGTATCACCTGATGGCAAGCCTCAGTTTCCCCAGTGGCTTTATGTAATGAAGTTTATATGAAGTCTAACTTTCCTGGATAGAGATTATACAGAAAGGTGCTCTTGCTAGCATAGAATTATGTTAGATTTTTAACTAGGCATCAAGTGAAATCCCCACACTTGTGTAAATCCAGACAGCAAGACTGAAACTTGAGAGAAAGCTTTTAAGTTGAGGTCTGTTCCATAGCAGTTATTCAGCATCAGCTCAGGGGAAAGTCACCTGTGCTGCTGTTTCTTGCACTTCCATATTTCTGCAAAATAACCCGTATCAATCATGTTTATTTAAATGTTTAACAAGGTGGCAGCTCAACTTTGGATGGCTGTAAACGTCTAGCAAACTTCAAAAGAAGCTACAGGTTGGCACGCAGAAATAAAAATTAAAATCGGCTCTAAGCATCAATCACCAAAATTTCTGCAAAACGTGCCCATCAGTTAGTAAGAAAATTAACTGGCCGAATTCAGATGTGACATAAATAAGTAAACAGTCAAGAATTTGAAATTCGTCTCTGCATATAGAAAATTCTGAATAGGCTTCTCAAGTTTCTTCTTGCTCCAACCTGCAGGAAAAAGTAAAGACTGCTTTTAATATTTCATCAATGATGTATTTATGAAGATCCCTTCATAGAAATCTTTTATTATTGCCCTATCCCTATGGTAGACACTGGTCAAGTTTCTTCATCTCTGTGAAAACCTAGGAATGTTAATACTATACTTGTAGGAAATCCTTCATGGCTTTCAAGGTATACAGGGGTTCAGCACTGCAGTATACCTTGAAATTTCACTGTTTCATTGTGCTGTCTGTCTCTACTACACCTTCCCAATTCTTTCTCTGCTCCACATCACAAATCTGTAAAGCGTTACCAGTCATGGAACAGGAAGATGATATGCAACAAAGTATTTTATGGTCCTCCCTTGTAGAATGATCTTAGAGTTTGATATTGTGCATTTAAAACTTCGCATAGAGAATTTTAGCATTCTTTACAATCAAGGAAAATGACTGGAAACTGTTTTTATCAGCAGAATTCAGTCATTTTCTTTCGTCTTAAGTAAAAACTTAGGATAGACATCTTTCCTTATTGCCTCCTGAGATATATAGAGAGACTCATTGCTCATTCAGGTGACTGAAATGCCTAAAGTTGCTTGATGTTAATATCCCAAAATGAAATAAATTGATTGGTTGCACATGCTTTGAACACCATAAGCAGACACCATCCTACCATAGTAAAGAATTTTAAGTTGAAGGACTCCCACTGCTGCACAGTGTTGACCCACTGAGGTTACGATACTGCTCAGCAATGTGGTGTGTAAGTGAGGCGCATGTGAAGGAGCTCTGCTGCTTATGTCAACTCCGTCTTGGTATCATCGTAGTTATGTGACCAAGAGAAAGAGCAAGATGGTAGTTCCTGGAATTATTTATCTGGATAAGGCAAGGTAACCCTTGCTTTCCTTGTATTCCATCCAACTCTTTACTAAAATCTTCACCTCTTTGTCCAAAATTTTATTGCAATTCTGCACTAAGATCTGACAGAGGAGAAATGCGGCTTGCCCTTTCTGTGCCCCCTGCCAACAGCAAGAGGCACATCCTGCAGTAGTGCCTGTTGCCCGGGTGAACAAGCAGGGCCGGAGTACCAAAGCACTCTGCACCGTACCTTCTCGGACTGAGCCAAGTCTCGCTCGTTCAGTTGCTTTTCTGTGAAATTTAGTGATAATTGTCGGTACAAGAATTTCAGTCCTTTAAGGTTACTCTGGTTGAAGACTCAACACATATGGGTCTGAAGAAGAAGCAATTTTATTACTTGATTGTTCAATTATAATCAAAGCTAGTGAAGAATGGATAATATTGTGGAAAAGTTAGAAGTATGAGCTTGCCAGCGATACATACGCTTTGCTTGTAATATGGGAAGTAATGGGGGATTAGATCAGAGTTAGATTTAGCTGACGTAATACCAGATTTTTAACTTCTCTTTTTATAGTTCTTAAACAGATTCATCACTTTCTATAGTTCTTCTAGCAATAAGTAGACTCTAAAAAATGGGGGGAAATGATAATGATCAGAAAAATATGTGCATCAAATTCCTGAAAAATAAAATCACGTTTAAAATTCTCCTTCTATAGTTTTCAAATCACTTGAGAAAATTGTGTTAAATTGGTTCATATTTTATACTATGAATTTTTCCTTATTAATGCTGTTATTAAACCCCATAGTATATATATTATTAAGGAGCTTCCAAATGTCTCCAGTATCAGAGCTCCACTGTCTCTCCTAGGTGTGTATGGAAATACAGCCATAGTACCAAAGAACTCAAAACCCTAAAATGGTAATTACAATTAGAGAAGCATATACTTTCCCTATTTTTAGAGACTTCAGCAATACCTACGACTGATGAATTAAAAAGAGAGCTTCAGTTTCAAAGGCCCTACTAAAATAAATCTCACAATCAATTACCATTTTTAATTCTCTTTTTTTTTATTTGTGCAGTGGACAACAACTTGTTCTTTTAAGTAGTATTTTAGCAATTTTAAACCCTGCACTGAAAATGATTGAAGAAATTGAGATATAGCACGAGTAAAGAAGAACATACCTTATACTGAGCTTTTAGTGGATAGCTTACAGCTACATGTACACATGTTAGCATGGCTACACTGGGTTTTTTTCCTCATTTTTTTCCAAGTTGTTAGTCCACCTACTTATAGAACCAGTGCCAGTATGGGTCAAAATGCTAGCAAGTGTTATTTTTTTTCCTGTTATATCCTGAATACTTTTTCCAGATATACTGGAAAAGAGTGGAACTTACCTTGTTCTAATTAGCGATGCATCAAAATTTTTCATCAGATATGTTCTTAGACAAGAATTTGAGAGTGCACCTATTAGTTTTGATACACTGATTTAACATTCTGTAAAATACACAGATAATCGCATTGACTATTAATTTATTCAAAATACTTTGCCATTTGCATGTCCTAAATTTTAGTAAATTGTTTACCTAGAATGATTATTTCCAGTGTAAATTATCACAAAGTATTTAAATGCCACTAATTTTAATGAGAAATAAGCATGCTGGCATAATAGTGAATAAATGAACCAATGACTATGTGACTGAACTAGCTCTACTGATTTTCAGTGTGACAATATAGTTTAAATCCTTCTTACTATTTTCAGCATGGAAATCAGAATCTATTCTGCTAACCTTCTGAGCTTCTAAATTTGGTGTCATGCAAGGGCGTGTTTAAAAATTAGCATTTAAAAAGAAACCCACTTGCTTTAAGTTTAAGCTGACACTGTTCCTTTCCTCTGTGGAAATGAAATTTATTAATCATAATAAAACCATCATATTCTGAAGGTAGAGGTCACCCTGAGGAGAAAAAAAAGTCTATTCATCACAGAGGAATTTCAATGCGTTTTTCTCCCAGATAATATCTGAGCATGTATTCTCTCCCCTTTGGAAATATATTCTTCCGTGTTTGTGCTTACATATGTCAAGTGTATTTAGGAGGGTGCAAGAACGAGAATTTTTCAATTGAATTTTATATACTTTATTTTCTTTTACAGAAGATTTGGAAGAATGCTTTTTATATTTTATTTTATTTTATGTTTACATTGCACACTTTCATTCAAGTGGAATTTCAATAATCTGTAAAAGAAAAGGAAGAAGTGTTTCTTATTTTAACAGGAATCTAGGCATTGCTAATTCTGAAATATCATTTTTATGTTAATACCACAGTACAAACTTCACCGTTATCATAATATAAATGTAAAACATTCTTTTAAGGAGCAAGGATTAACTTAGGTCATACTTCACGTTAGGACTACTTCACAGCTCTTTCGTTTTAAGGAAGAAACATGGTTTATGCAGTAGGATGAAAAAAGTCATGTAAAGCACTGACAATAAGTTATTACTACTTTGGCAAAAAAGTAATAAAAATGTACTCAGAAGTAAATACTGCGTTGAAACAGTCATTTTTTCTTTCTTTTGAAATTGCTTAATGTGTTTGTTTAGCCATATTTTCCTCTTAGTTGTCCAGATTTCTGTAAAATATTGCTATAATACTGTTAGCAACATGTTTTATTATATCAGTGTTGTAAACTTGCTAGTTACTTCAGTAGTTGGGTTAAATATAGTAATAATTAATAAAGCCTGTGCACTGTGTATTCGGGCTTGTATCTTCCTTACAAGTGGTCCTTGCATTTAGGCCACTTAATCCCCTGCCATGGGTGACCTGTTAGACTTTCAGTTTTGTGGGGCGCTGTGACATAGTCAAGGATCCTGCAGGAATGGGATGCAGTATGGAGTCAAAATGCAGCCCTACCGCAGGAAATGGATCACAGCAGTGGAAACAAAAAACTCACAAAGACCCAGTGTAGTTAATGGTTTACACTAGGCCAAAACTAATGGAATTCTTACAGATCTAAATTTACAGTCCTTGCTCAGTATTGCAGTAATACCAGTTAATTGGAAAAAAACAAAAAATTTGAAAATATACTGATTCCCATTGCTTTAAAAATAATAGCCATGACATTAAAGCATGTATAATATTAGTACGTGCAATTCTTCCTCCATGTTACTAGGGACATGAGGGAAAATTATAGTGCTGGAAACAAGTCTAGCTTTAAATTAGTCATTTTCCCTTTCTAGATGTTTTCTTACTGTTTGAATGAGATTTGGCTTGAGAGAATTAAAATTATAATGATGTTTAAAATGGATTCTCAGACTTAGAAAATGGGTATACAGAGGAAAGTAAGATGTCTTCTTCACTTCAATGTAGATGAACAAGACATAAGAGATTCTGTTATGGCTACTATCAAAGCTAAGTATTTTAAATCTCTAAATATTATAATGTTTGCATCCTAATGCAGAGGGTTACCAAGGCTGAGGTTTATGGAAGTTCTTCCAACCAAAGAGGCTGCAGAGTATGGGGTCAGTGTCAAATCTGCTCAAAGAACTCTAATGCCCCCTTTCCAACTCAAAAGATCACCAAGTGTCATTTATCCAACATAGGCCGGTGTGAGCTATTTTTCCTTCCATTTTTTTTCAGTGGGAACTGCCTGGTTTCTTTGCTGTTAACTGCATTGGATAATTCCCAAAGATAGATATTCCTGGATAACAAGTATTTAAATGGAATTGATATATAAATTTAATCCTTCGCTCATCAATATATTGGATGCAAAAGAGGAGCTAATAGGTTTTCTACAAGTCTTTTACACATATTTTCCTCAGTTTAAGACCATGTCTTAAGGAAGGTGGTTGCCCAACACGCTGCTTCCCCTGGATGTTCATGTATACCTTTGATAGGTATGAGGACTTCTCTGCCCAAATCTAAAGTAAACATAGCTGTGGGGTTGAGATATGGAGCCCACATTCATGAACTTGTGGTACTTT